>NC_084557.2:36793191-37048191 GCF_033978685.3 Nerophis lumbriciformis | reverse complement strand
AATATATATATATATATATATATATATATATATATATATATATATATATATATACACACACACACATATATATACACAACACATGATTTATGGTTGCCACTCCTGGTCTGTGCTTTAAGAAATATACAATTATTAGTAAGTAAGTAAAAACACAACTATGGATAAATGTACACAGATAAACCATGTAGCAGGTAAAACACACATTTGTTAAAGATAAAACACAAACTGTAGCAATTTGTGACAAAATTCAGTCATTTCACTTGCATTAGTTGACGCTAGATGGACAGTTTGAAGTCCGCTTATATTTGGCATCAAGTGTGCGTGTCTATGTATCTACATGTGCACAACAGGGGAGCTGGTTGATTTATGAGAGTAGTGTGTGTGTGTGTTTGCGGGAATGGCAACGGGTTGTCTGAGTGACGTCAGCGAGTGAGTGGGCGAGTAAAGAGAGAGAGAGGGAGCGCGTGCACTGCGCAGTAGAATGATGAACGGGTCCGGTTGTGTCCGGCAAAACTAAAAATAAAGAAACCAGATTGTCACAAATCGGCGGCCTCGTCATTTTGACCCTAAAGCGAAGCATAGCAGACCCATTGCCGGGTAAAGTGAAGGGTGCCATGTGCTCCTCGACTACGGTCTGTATGGGAGTTGAACAGCAGGACAGGTGTAACAACTACATTATTACCTGTCACTCTTTATAACTCCTTGTGCAGATCTGATTGCTTAGTAGTTACATTTTTACCTAAGTTTGAAGCAAAGATGGTAGTACTAATCGCCACATTTGGCAAGGCGTGTTTTAAAGCAGAATTTGCAGCGCGGTGCCTCCCTGTTTAAAGCGTCACCTTTACCGTTAGTTTTGAAGCCCAAATACCTCCATATTGCGCTTCACCACCCCCTTTATTAACCAGTAAAATTGTTTTTTTTTGTTATTCCTCCTCTCCAAGATGTTATTGCTTGTATGCACTTTTTGTGTGCATTTTGACACACTCAACATCATGCGCCTCGGCTCTGTAGTCACCGACGCACAGTGGCATTGGGATGAGAGAACGGTACCGGTACTTTTCAAAGGCAGTATAGTACCGATTTTTTATTCATTAGTATCGCGGTAATTTATTAGTACCAGTATACCGTACAACCCTAATATACACATATATACACAACAAGAAGTTCTCATTTTAATAGGGGGAAATAAATAACAATTAATGAAACACTTCCATGTATAATGGGTATAATGGGGCGGCGAGGCTCGGTTGGTAATGCGGCCGTGCCAGCAACTTGAGGGTTCAAGGTTCGATCCCCGCTTCCACCATCATAGTCAATGCCGTTGTGTCCTTGGGCAAGATACTTTACCCATCTGCTCCCAGTGCCACCCACACACTGGTTTAAATGTAACTTAGAAATGGGTTTTACTATGTAAAGCGCTTTGAGTCACTAGAGTAAAGTGCTATATAAATATAATTCACTTCACACTACTTCTTTATATATATACTGTATATATACTGTATATATATATATATATATAAATATGTATATATATATATATATATATATATATATATATATGTGTATATATATATATATATATATATATATATATACATACATATATATATATATATATATATATATATATATATACACACAGTATATATATATACACAGTATATATATACAGACACACACAAATATATATATATATATATGTATGTATATATATATACAGAGAGAGACAGAGAGAGAGAGAGAGAGAGAGAGAGAGAGAGAGAGAGAGCGAGAGAGAGAGAGAGAGAGAGAGAGAGAAAGAGATCGAGGGAGAGATAACATCTGAATATGTCCAAGATAAATTAGAGTTCTTACTGCGACTTCCCAGTCAGGGCATGTAGGAACAGAAGGTGTAGGTTTTGGCAAGGGTGTAGTCCAGCAAGCTTCAGTCTTGTTTTTGATCTCACAAACATCCGAGCATATCATTGTGAGACATATTCCTGATCCAATGTGTTCCATGTCTAAGATCACTTCCCCTAAACGAAAAATCCAAAGAGTTCAATAAACAGAAACAGAATAGAAGGTATGTAGGCTGTTTGATCATACTCATGCTCTTACCTGGTGAATAATGCTTGCCATTTATGACACAGAAGCATTGTGTAGTGGAACCTGGAGTAGTAACAGTTGTTGTAGTTGGACCTTCTGTTGTTGTGGTGGGTCCTGCTGTTGTGGTTGTCGATTTAGTTGTCGTAGTCGGACCTTCAGTTGTTGTGGTGGGTCCTGCTGTTGTGGTTGTAGATTTACTTGTAGTAGTTGGACCTTCAGTGGTTGTGGTTGGTCCTGCTGTTGTGGTTGTCGGTTTGATTGTCGTAGTTGTACCTTCAGTGGTTGTGGTGGGCCCTGCTGTTGTAGTTGTAGATTTAGTTGTTGTAGTTGGACCTTCAGTGGTTGTGGTGGGTCTTGCTGTTGTGGTTGTCGATTTTGTTGTCGTAGTTGGACTTTCGGTTGTTGTGGTGGGTCCTGCTGTTGTGGTTGTCAATTTTGTTGTAGTAGTTGGACCTTCAGGAGTTGTGGTTGTAGATTTAGTTGTCGTAGTTGGACCTTCAGTTGTTGTGGTGGGTCCTGCTGTCGTGGTTGTTGATTTGATTGTCGTAGTTGGACCTTCAGTTGTTGTGGTGGGTCCTGCTGTTGTGGTTGTAGATTTACTTGTAGTAGTTGGACGTTCAGTGGTTGTGGTGGGCCCTGCTGTTGTGGTTGTCAATTTTGTTGTAGTAGTTGGACCTTCAGTGGTTGTGGTGGGTCCCGCTGTTGTGGTTGTAGATTTGGTTGTCGTAGTTGGACCTTCAGTAGTAGTGGTGGGTCCTGCTGTTGTGGTTGTTGATTTAGTTGTCGTAGTTGGACCTTCAGTTGTTGTGGTGGGTCCTGCTGTTGTGGTTGTCGATTTAGTTGTCGTACTTGGACCTTCAGTGGTTGTGGTGGGTCCTGCTGTTGTGGTTGTCGATTTAGTTGTCATAGTTGGACCTTCAGTTGTTGTGGTGGGTCCTGCTGTTGTGGTTGTCAATTTTGTTGTAGTAGTTGGACCTTCAGGAGTTGTGGTTGTAGATTTAGTTGTCGTAGTTGGACCTTCAGTTGTTGTGGTGGGTCCTGCTGTTGTGGTTGTTGATTTGGTTGTCGTAGTTGGACCTTCAGTGGTAGTGGTGGGTCCTGCTGTTGTGGTTGTCGATTTGGTTGTCGTAGTTGGACCTTCAGTTGTTGTGGTGGGTCCTGCCGTTGTGGTTGTCGATTTAATTGTCGTAGTTGGACCTTCAGTTGTTGTGGTGGGTCCTGCTGTTGTGGTTGTTGATTTAGTTGTCGTAGTTGGACCTTCAGCGGTTGTGGTGGGCCCTGCTGTTGTAGTTGTAGATTTAGTTGTTGTAGTTGGACCTTCAGTTGTTGTGGTTGGTCCTGATGTTATGGTTGTTGATTTAGTCGTTGTAGTTGGACCTTCAGTTGTTGTGGTGGGTCCTGCTGTTGTGGTTGTCGATTTAGTCGTCGTAGTTGGACTTTCAGTTGTTGTGGTGGGTCCTGCTGTTGTGGTTGTCGATTTAGTTGTCGTAGTTGGACCTTCAGTTGTTGTGGTGGGTCCTGCTGTTGTGGTTGTCAATTTAGTTGTCGTAGTTGGACCTTCAGTGGGTGTGGTGGGTCCTGCTGTTGTGGTTGTTGATTTAGTCGTCATAGTTGGACCTTCAGTTGTTGTGGTTGGTCCTGCTGTTGTGGTTGTTGATTTAGTCGTCGTAGTTGGACCTTCAGTTGTTGTGGTGGGTCCTGCTGTTGTGGTTGTCGATTTGATTGTCGTAGTTGGACCTTCAGTTGTTGTGGTGGGTCCTGCTGTTGTGGTTGTCAATTTAGTTGTCGTAGTTGGACCTTCAGTGGGTGTGGTGGGTCCTGCTGTCGTGGTTGTGGATTTAGTCGTTGTAGTTGGACCTTCAGTTGTTGTGGTGGGTCCTGCCGTTGTGGTTGTCGATTTAGTTGTTGTAGTTGGACCTTCAGTTGTTGTGGTGGGTCCTGTGGTGGTGGTTGTTGATTTAGTCGTTGTAGTTGGACCTTCAGTTGTTGTGGTGGTTGTAGATTTACTTGTAGTAGTTGGACCTTCAGTGGTTGTGGTGGGTCTTGCTGTTGTGGTTGTTGACTTAGTTGTTGTAGTTGGACCTTCAGTTGTTGAGGTGGGACCTGCTGTTGTGGTTGTTGATTTAGTTGTTGTAGTCGGACCTTCAGTTGTTGAGGTAGGTCCTGCTGTTGTGGTTGTCGATTTAGTTGTCACAGTTGGACCTTCAGTTGTTGTGGTGGGTCCTGCTGTTGTGGTTGTAGATTTACTTGTAGTAGTTGGACCTTCAGTTGTTGTGGTGGGTCCTGCTGTCGTGGTTGTCGATTTAGTTGTCGTAGTTGGACCTTCGGTTGTTGTGGTGGGTCCTGCTGTTGTGGTTGTAGATTTACTTGTAGTAGTTGGACCTTCAGTGGTTGTGGTGGGTCTTGCTGTTGTGGTTGTCGATTTAGTTGTCGTAGTTGGACTTTCGGTTGTTGTGGTGGGTCCTGCTGTTGTGGTTGTCAATTTTGTTGTAGTAGTTGGACCTTCAGGAGTTGTGGTTGTAGATTTAGTTGTCGTAGTTGGACCTTCAGTTGTTGTGGTGGGTCCTGCTGTTGTGGTTGTTGATTTGGTTGTCGTAGTTGGACCTTCAGTGGTAGTGGTGGGTCCTGCTGTTGTGGTTGTCGATTTGGTTGTCGTAGTTGGACCTTCAGTTGTTGTGGTGGGTCCTGCCGTTGTGGTTGTCGATTTAATTGTCGTAGTTGGACCTTCAGTTGTTGTGGTGGGTCCTGCTGTTGTGGTTGTTGATTTAGTTGTCGTAGTTGGACCTTCAGTGGTTGTGGTGGGCCCTGCTGTTGTAGTTGTAGATTTAGTTGTTGTAGTTGGACCTTCAGTTGTTGTGGTTGGTCCTGATGTTATGGTTGTTGATTTAGTCGTTGTAGTTGGGCCTTCAGTTGTTGTGGTGGGTCCTGCTGTTGTGGTTGTCGATTTAGTTGTCGTAGTTGGACCTTCAGTTGTTGTGGTGGGTCCTGCTGTTGGGGTTGTCAATTTAGTTGTCGTAGTTGGACCTTCACTGGTTGTGGTGGGTCCTGCTGTTGTGGTTGTTGATTTAGTCGTCATAGTTGGACCTTCAGTTGTTGTGGTTGGTCCTGCTGTTGTGGTTGTTGATTTAGTCGTCGTAGTTGGACCTTCAGTTGTTGTGGTGGGTCCTGCTGTTGTGGTTGTCGATTTGATTGTCGTAGTTGGACCTTCAGTTGTTGTGGTGGGTCCTGCTGTTGTGGTTGTCAATTTAGTTGTCGTAGTTGGACTTTCAGTGGGTGTGGTGGATCCTGCCGTTGTGGTTGTCGATTTAGTTGTTGTAGTTGGACCTTCAGTTGTTGTGGTGGGTCCTGTGGTGGTGGTTGTAGATTTACTTGTAGTAGTTGGACCTTCAGTGGTTGTGGTGGGTCTTGCTGTTGTGGTTGTTGACTTAGTTGTTGTAGTTGGACCTTCAGTGGTTGTGGTGGGTCCTGCTGTTGTGGTTGTTGATTTAGTCGTTGTAGTTGGACCTTCAGTTGTTGTGGTGGTTGTAGATTTACTTGTAGTAGTTGGACCTTCAGTGGTTGTGGTGGGTCTTGCTGTTGTGGTTGTTGACTTAGTTGTTGTAGTTGGACCTTCAGTTGTTGAGGTGGGACCTGCTGTTGTGGTTGTTGATTTAGTTGTAGTAGTCGGACCTTCAGTTGTTGAGGTAGGTCCTGCTGTTGTGGTTGTCGATTTGGTTGTCGTAGTTGGACCTTCAGTGGTAGTGGTGGGTCCTGCTGTTGTGGTTGTCGATTTGGTTGTCGTAGTTGGACCTTCAGTTGTTGTGGTGGGTCCTGCCGTTGTGGTTGTCGATTTAATTGTCGTAGTTGGACCTTCAGTTGTTGTGGTGGGTCCTGCTGTTGTGGTTGTTGATTTAGTTGTAGTAGTTGGACCTTCAGTGGTTGTGGTGGGCCCTGCTGTTGTAGTTGTAGATTTAGTTGTTGTAGTTGGACCTTCAGTTGTTGTGGTTGGTCCTGATGTTATGGTTGTTGATTTAGTCGTTGTAGTTGGACCTTCAGTTGTTGTGGTGGGTCCTGCTGTTGTGGTTGTCGATTTAGTCGTCGTAGTTGGACTTTCAGTTGTTGTGGTGGGTCCTGCTGTTGTGGTTGTCGATTTAGTTGTCGTAGTTGGACCTTCAGTTGTTGTGGTGGGTCCTGCTGTTGGGGTTGTCAATTTAGTTGTCGTAGTTGGACCTTCACTGGTTGTGGTGGGTCCTGCTGTTGTGGTTGTTGATTTAGTCGTCATAGTTGGACCTTCAGTTGTTGTGGTTGGTCCTGCTGTTGTGGTTGTTGATTTAGTCGTCGTAGTTGGACCTTCAGTTGTTGTGGTGGGTCCTGCTGTTGTGGTTGTCGATTTGATTGTCGTAGTTGGACCTTCAGTTGTTGTGGTGGGTCCTGCTGTTGTGGTTGTCAATTTAGTTGTCGTAGTTGGACTTTCAGTGGGTGTGGTGGATCCTGCTGTCGTGGTTGTGGATTTAGTCGTTGTAGTTGGACCTTCAGTTGTTGTGGTGGGTCCTGCCGTTGTGGTTGTCGATTTAGTTGTTGTAGTTGGACCTTCAGTTGTTGTGGTGGGTCCTGTGGTGGTGGTTGTAGATTTACTTGTAGTAGTTGGACCTTCAGTGGTTGTGGTGGGTCTTGCTGTTGTGGTTGTTGACTTAGTTGTTGTAGTTGGACCTTCAGTGGTTGTGGTGGGTCCTGCTGTTGTGGTTGTTGATTTAGTCGTTGTAGTTGGACCTTCAGTTGTTGTGGTGGTTGTAGATTTACTTGTAGTAGTTGGACCTTCAGTGGTTGTGGTGGGTCTTGCTGTTGTGGTTGTTGACTTAGTTGTTGTAGTTGGACCTTCAGTTGTTGAGGTGGGACCTGCTGTTGTGGTTGTTGATTTAGTTGTTGTAGTCGGACCTTCAGTTGTTGAGGTAGGTCCTGCTGTTGTGGTTGTCGATTTAGTTGTCACAGTTGGACCTTCAGTTGTTGTGGTGGGTCCTGCTGTTGTGGTTGTAGATTTACTTGTAGTAGTTGGACCTTCAGTTGTTGTGGTGGGTCCTGCTGTCGTGGTTGTCGATTTAGTTGTCGTAGTTGGACCTTCAGTTGTTGTGGTGGGTCCAGATGTTGTGGTTGTTGATTTGGTTGTCGTAGTTGGACCTTCAGTGGTAGTGGTGGGTCCTGCTGTTGTGGTTGTCGATTTGGTTGTCGTAGTTGGACCTTCAGTTGTTGTGGTGGGTCCTGCCGTTGTGGTTGTCGATTTAGTTGTCGTAGTTGGACCTTCAGTTGTTGTGGTGGGTCCTGCTGTTGTGGTTGTCAATTTAGTTGTCGTAGTTGGACCTTCAGTGGGTGTGGTGGGTCCTGCTGTTGTGGTTGTTGATTTAGTCGTCATAGTTGGACCTTCAGTTGTTGTGGTTGGTCCTGCTGTTATGGTTGTTGATTTAGTCGTTGTAGTTGGACCTTCAGTTGTTGTGGTGGGTCCTGCCGTTGTGGTTGTTGATTTAGTCGTCGTAGTTGGACCTTCAGTTGTTGTGGTGGGTCCTGCTGTTGTGGTTGTTGATTTGATTGTCGTAGTTGGACCTTCAGTTGTTGTGGTGGGTCCTGCTGTTGTGGTTGTCAATTTAGTTGTCGTAGTTGGACCTTCAGTGGGTGTGGTGGGTCCTGCTGTTGTGGTTGTGGATTTAGTCGTTGTAGTTGTACCTTCAGTTGTTGTAGTGGGTCCTGCCGTTGTGGTTGTCGATTTAGTTGTTGTAGTTGGACCTTCAGTTGTTGTGGTGGGTCCTGTGGTGGTGGTTGTAGATGTACTTGTAGTAGTTGGACCTTCAGTGGTTGTGGTGGGTCTTGCTGTTGTGGTTGTTGACTTAGTTGTTGTAGTTGGACCTTCAGTGGTTGTGGTGGGTCCTGCTGTTGTGGTTGTTGATTTAGTCGTTGTAGTTGGACCTTCAGTTGTTGTGGTGGGTCCTGTTGTGGTGGTTGTAGATTTACTTGTAGTAGTTGGACCTTCAGTGGTTGTGGTGGGTCTTGCTGTTGTGGTTGTTGACTTAGTTGTTGTAGTTGGACCTTCAGTGGTTGTGGTGGGTCCTGCTGTTGTGGTTGTTGATTTAGTCGTTGTAGTTGGACCTTCAGTTGTTGTGGTCGGTCCTGCTGTTGTGGTTGTTGATTTAGTTGTCGTAGTTGGACCTTCAGTTGTTGTGGTGGGTCCTGCTGTTGTGGTTGTCGATTTGATTGTCGTAGTTGGACCTTCAGTTGTTGTGGTGGGTCCTGCTGTTGTGGTTGTCAATTTAGTTGTCGTAGTTGGACCTTCAGTGGGTGTGGTGGGTGCTGCTGTTGTGGTTGTGGATTTAGTCGTTGTAGTTGGACCTTCAGTTGTTGTGGTGGGTCTTGCTGTTGTGGTTGTTGACTTAGTTGTTGTTGTTGGACCTTCAGTTGTTGAGGTGGGACCTGCTGTTGTGGTTGTTGATTTAGTTGTAGTAGTTGGACCTTCAGTTGTTGTGGTGGGCCCTGCTGTTGTAGTTGTAGATTTAGTTGTTGTAGTTGGACCTTCAGTTGTTGTGGTTGGTCCTGCTGTTATGGTTGTTGATTTAGTCGTTGTAGTTGGACCTTCAGTTGTTGTGGTGGGTCCTGCTGTTGTGGTTGTCAATTTAGTTGTCGTAGTTGGACCTTCAGTTGTTGTGGTGGGTCCTGTTGTGGTGGTTGTAGATTTACTTGTAGTAGTTGGACCTTCAGTGGTTGTGGTGGGTCTTGCTGTTGTGGTTGTTGACTTAGTTGTTGTAGTTGGACCTTCAGTGGTTGTGGTGGGTCCTGCTGTTGTGGTTGTAGATTTAATTGTAGTAGTTGGACCTTCAGTTGTTGAGGTGGGTCCTGCTGTTGTGGTTGTTGATTTAGTTGTTGTAGTCGGACCTTCAGTTGTTGTGGTGGGACCTGCTGTTGTGGTTGTCCATTTTGTTGTAGTGGGACTTTCAGTTGTGGTGGGTCCAGCTGTTGTGGTTGTTAATTTAGTTGTCGTAGTTGGACCTTCAGTTGTTGTGGTTGGTCCTGCCGTTGTGGTTGTTGATTTAGTTGTCGTAGTTGGACTTTCAGTTGTTGTGGTGGGTCCTGCCATTGTGGTTGTTGATTTAGTTGTAGTTGGACCTTCAGTTGTTGTGGTGGGCCTTGATGTTGGGGTTGTCAATTGTCCGGATGGTGTTGTTGTAATGTTGCTAATAACATGGTCAGTAGACTGGCTTTCTGTTGTTCCAGTTACAGGTTCCTCAAATGTTGTAGAAATTGTGGTATCAGATATAGTTGTGGTTGTTTGGCTTTCAGTTGTAGTGGTTGGTCTTGATGATGATGCTGTGGATTTTGTGGTGGTGGTGGCAAATGGGCTCTCAGAGATAGTTGGAGGTATTGTTGGGGGGATTGTCGGTTTTGTGGATGTGGTAGTTTGTCCTTCAGTTGTAGTAGAAGGTTCAGTCACAGGAGCAGAGGTTGTTGTAGGAGGCACAGTTGTAGTGGAGCAGGTTTCATTGCCAAATACAACTGTTGTATTTATACATATTGCATAGTAGCACATTCCTAAATTGTCAGTCACATTGAAAATAACTTCATATGGATCGTATCTTGTCTCATTGTAAAAGCAACCTTCACATTCCTCAACACATATCTGGTGTTCCTCATCAAATAGCGGCTTATCTTCCGGGCACACGGGGTAACAACCTGGAAAAACAATAACAAAACTAAAATTAAAGCTTTATTTACCGTATTTTTAGGACTACAAGTCGCTCCGGAGTATAAGTCGCACCGGCCGAAAATGCATAATAAAGAAGGAAAAAAACATGTATAAGTCGCATTTTTTGGGGAAATTTATTTGATAAAACCCAACACCAAGAATAGACATTTGAAAGACAATTTAAAATAAATAAAGAATAGTGAACAACAGGCTGAATAAGTGTACGTTATATGACGCATAAATAACCAACTGAGAACGTGCCTGGTATGTTAACGTAACATATTGTGGGAAGAGTCATTCAAATAACTATAACATATAGAACATGCTATACGTTTACCAAACAATCTGTCACTCTTAATCGCTAAATCCGATGAAATCTTATACGTCTAGTCTCTCTAGTGTATGAGCTAAATAATATTATTTGTTATTTTACGGTAATGTGTTAATAATTTCACACATAAGTCGCTCCTGAGTATAAGTCGCACCCCCGGCCGGCCAAACTATGAAAAAAACTGCGACTTATAGTCCGAAAAATACGGTACTATAGTAAAAAATACAATCTGTATAGTTAAATGAAGAGAACATACTAGTAGTTTCAACATGCTGAGTTGCTTAACTGCATCATGTCAATGAATGCAGTTCATTGTAATCTCAGAGCATTCAATCGATCGCAACTGTACTGTTTGGTTTGTCTTAGAAGACGTTCCACCTGTCATCCGAGTAGGCTTCATCCGTTTATGCCTATAGACTTAGATTGGCAATATCTAGTCTTAGACTTAGATTGGTCAGATCTAGTCTTAGACTTAGATTGGTCAGATCTAGTCTAGCGGCTGGTGCCAATACCTCAGTAGGCTTCATCAGTTCATGCGCATAGACACCAGCCGCTAGACTAGATCTGACTGATCTAAGTCTGAAATTCGATCTGACCAATCTAAGTTTATGAGCTTGAACTGATGGAACGTACTCAGATGAGAGGCGAAACGTCTTTTAAGACAAACCAAACAGTCCAGTTGCGATGGATTGAATGCCCTGAGATTAACTGCATCATTTTATTCACTGGCATATCAAAGAAGATCGCTTTAGGCTCTTACCCTCCAGTTGGGGTAAGGGGTTGCTACAAATTCCCTCTGGATTCAAGCAGGTCTTGTAGCAGGGTTGATGACATGGGTTGTAATGCCATCTGCATTCTTGTGGGTTGTTATAATAATCACAGAAGGCAGCTAGAAGGAAAGCAAACATACAGCATACTTTTAAATACTGTAAATGCTGCCCTAAATTGGAAGTAAAATCGTAAATAATGGCCACTCATGTAAAAGGAACAATATTTTAAATTGTTCATCATTATATTTATATATTTGTTTGTTGTGTACATACGGCAGATATCTGGTGTTCTCCATGCCACACATACGCCTGCCTCATTGCAAGCCTGAGCATAAGCTGCAACTGCAGTACAAAAACATTCACAGTCTCCCCCGGTGTCACAGGCACATGAGTCTTTCACACAGTTCTCATAATATGGCTGTGGATCCACCTGATTGCAAAAATCGCATGGCCGATTACAAGTGAAATCGTAACTGATTGTGTGATTGAGATCATCAAGCCCAAATCTGTCATTACCTTATTGTGACATTTTTTGAATGTTTCGCCGTTTATAATGCTGCACATCATTTTGGCCCAGTGATGTCGGTTTGGTGTTGCCACACAAGGATCGCTGTTTGTTTCCACATTTGGGCAATTGCTGGAGGTTTTCCAGCTGTTGGCAAATTCTAAAACGGTGTTCACTAAAAGCTGGTCCTGAGTGGTGAAGTCATTCTGTCCATTGCCATCAAAATTTCCACACAGGCCACATACGTCTCCCTGATCAGCCGAACAAACAAGTCATTGAGTTCCTTAGCATATACAACAGGAATTAATATCAAAAATAGGTTTTATATTATAATATATAGTATGAACCTAATTCACTTGAATTATAAACTAGCTAAGTAACTGAAATGTAACTTACACTGTGTTGACGTTCCAGGAGGATGCGGACAGTTGTTTTGCGATCCCACATGACTGCTAGTCCAATTGCAGATTCTATGACCAGATACATGCCAACCCTTCTTATCGTGTATTTTATCTGACTTCCCTGTCCCAGGTCCACCTCTTCATATTTTCCTTTTGCTAGTTTGATTTCCATTCGCTGCAATATCGAGGAAATACAGTACATGTTTCTGTTGATTTTTGTGTTTTTATTTACAGACACAGTGCAGTGGATGCAGACACTATTAAGCTATGTATGTCTTACCCCAAGCTGGATTCTGACAGTTTTTGAGCATGTGGTACCTGTAGAGCCACATGGTACATTCTCTGTGATGACTCCAATGTTGTCCTCTGCTGTTTTATTGCCACATTTGTTCTTGAAAGAGAAAAAAAACAATATTATAACAAAACCTTGTAAATATTTTTGTTTTTTGTTTTTCAAATGTTCTATTTTGACAAACACTGATCTTACAATGATTATTTCAACTTTACATCTATGTATTTTGTATTAGGCTATATACTAACCTTGACTGCAACATAGCTGCAGTGTCCTTGAAAGCCATATGTTCGCTGATCAAATGTATTGAAATGGCCACTTCCATAAATAATGCAAGTTCCTGAGCATTTTTCCTCTGTGCACAACCAGTTTCCGCTTTTGCAAGTGCTGGATTCCAAACAATAAACATAAGCGCTATTAATACTGTGATTAAGTAATTATGCCTCATATGCAGTCGTATTAAGATCATACCACGTGTTGCACTGCTGAGGAATTTGCGTTCCAGAGGCATAGATTTGACCATTATGCTGACATGGACACTCCGATTTTTCCACACAGAAACCTTTGCCATCGTCAAAAAGGCCGAGAGGACACTGACATCCGGATTCACACTCACCGTAGTCCTGAAAAGAAAGATCACAGCAATGAACAAAAACATTTGAACATGTTTTCGCCCTGGCTGTGTTTGTTCTGAGGGACGGGTAGACTTGGCAAAAAACAGCTCACACAATCATCGCTATCCAGATTTGAACAAGATGCTGCACACTGGACTCCAAGCTGTCCTGCGCCAGCATATGAGCAGTTGAAAAACTCTTTGTGCGGAGGGCATACTGTAAAAGAGGAATAGAAAACTTTGTATGGTAGATCTTTGATCAAATGCTCTGAACAATAGATGAATCAACGTACCTGATGAGCGTGCTCTCCAAGAGCGGCAATGAAGCACCCCGTTCCTGCACACACTAAATAAAGATACAAGCAAAATGGAATGGATTGAGCTCACATATGAGACATGCAGTGAAAATTCCACATTTACAATAATAATTGTATAATCAAAATAATAAGAACATTTAATCTAATATGGCAATGCTATTCAACTGGGGCCAAATCTGACACCATAGTTCAAAACTTGTGAGACAAACATTTTTGTAGCAAATTCCTAAAAACACGAGAGTGCTCCTGTTGTATAGAGGAACTGGCAGATCATTGCATTAATATTTTAACCTAGTTAGCAAAGATATAACATTGGTTTATGTCGTTATTTACATCACAGTTTTGTCAGTTATTTTTCGTAACGTGGTTTATGAAACTAATGTGTTACTGCAGCTTGTTTACTTCAGATGCAGCCACGAGTCATTTGTTCAATTTCTTTAGCTATACCAATAGTGTTACTCAAGCTTCCATTTAGGTCCTCTCTTTTTCATAATTTGGGCTATTAAACTGGTGGTTCAGTTCAAAAAATTTGTGCGAGGCTCACATTTTTACAGCAACCTCTTAAAACACTGTGAGATAGATAGAAGTGATCTTTGACTAGCTTTTTTGCAGAAGGTCCTTAAAAACCGCAGAGCGCTCCTGTAACTCTGACAAAATAAATAAACCAAAATCAGATGTCCATTGTAGAAAAAAGTTGGTTCCCTGGAATATACAAAATAAGACTAATGTGAAGGGAGAATTTTAATATCCTGTTTATATGGTAAAAAAAAAAAAAAAAAACCACACCTAATTAGTTTCTTGTTCAATGCGCTTGTACACCACTATTTAATGGAGATAATGTGTACCTGTGCCCTGACATTGTGGGAAGCTAGTTGTCTCTGAACCAAAATAAAATCACTAATCTGCAGTTATTTATTTAACCAACTAACCAGTGCTCATCATTGATGTTGATGGACTTCCCCGGCTTGATATAGGCCTCATTGTGATAACAGGGACATTTCTCTTTGGGGATGCAAATATCATGTTCATCCAGGTATTGGTCCTTGGGGCAGGAGCAGCCATCTACAGGCAGGAAGTCGGAGGAGCAAGTCTGCAGTTTTGCACTCAGTGATCTACAAGTCAGCTCGCAGCGTTGATGCTTGTATGAGAAGATCTGGGATGCTGGGCAGCTCTTTGTGTACCTGTCTATTAAGGCAAGAGGCAAAAAAAGGTTGCATTATGAGAGACATTTTCTACCGCTTGTCCTGTTTCCCAATTAGTACTGTCCTGGACCCAAAGTTTGAAAAAGGCTAAGAAAAGAATGGTCAGATCATAGTATTAAACCAAGTAATTTTGGGGACTGTGTCATCCTTTCAGGTGATTTGTTGTTCTATTTTTGGCCTTAACTTGGATCGTGTTACTCCTAGTGGAATGATTGTTTTTGTAAGAGCGTTATTTATGTTAAATTTTGATATTTTTATTTAAAATGTTTCATATTTGAGATACACAGGGAATTGTATTTTAGCCCAGTAGAGTAGTGTCACAATAGCATATATGCTATGTTTTTCATTTTATTTTAACCATCTTAATTCCCATTTGCCCTAATAATAATTCTGAGAAATTTTCATAAAATTAGTCATCATCTGTTCAGTAAATGTTAAAGTTCCATGGTACTGGGGTAAAGATCAGACCTAAATATACATAAGATTAGTAATCAAACTACAAACCCAAAAACCAGTGAAGTTGGCACATTGTGCAAATCGTAAATAAAAACAAAATACAATGATTTGCAAATCCTTTTCAACCTACATTCAATTGAATAGACTGCAAAGACAAGATACTTAACGTTCGAACTGGAAAACTTTGTTGTTTTTTGCAAATATCAGCTCATTTGGAAATTGATGCCTGCAACACGTTTCAAAAAAGCTGGCACAAGTGGCAAAAAAGACTGAGAAAGTTGAGGAATGCTCATCAAACACTTATTTGGAACACCCCACAGGTGAACAGGCTAATTGGCAACAGGTGGGTGCCATGATTGGGTATAAAAGTAGCTTCCATGAAATGCTCAGTCATTCACAAACAAGGATGGGGCGAGGGTCACCATTTTGTGAACAAATGCGTGAGAAAATTGTCTAACAGTTTAAAAACATTTCTCAACGAGCTATTGCAGGGAATTTAGGGATTTCACCATTTACGGTCCGTAAAATCGTCAAAAGGGTCAGAGAATCTGGAGAAATCACAACGCGTAAGCGATGATATTACAGACCTTCGATCCCTCAGGCTGTACTGCATCAAAAAGCGACATCAGTGTGTAAAGAATATCACCACATGGGCTCAGCAACACTTCAGAAAACCACTGTCAGTAACTACAGTTGGTCGCTACATCTGTAAGTGCAAGTTAAAACTCTACTATGCAAAGCGAAAGCCATTTATCAACAACACCCAGAAACACTGCTGGCTTCGCTGAGCCCGAGCTCATCTAAGATGGACTGATGCAAAGTGGAAAAGTGTTCACGGAGAAATAACGTAGTAATGACTACGTTATTTCTGTCATTGTTTAACATTTCAAATTTTTTTTGGAAACTGGACGTCGTGTCCCCCGGACCAAAGAGGAAAAGAACCATCCAGATTGTTAAAGGCGCTAAGTTCAAAAGCCAGCATCTGTGATGGTATGGGGGTGTATTAGTGCCAAAGGCATGGGTAACTTACACATCTGTGAAGGCACCATTAATACCTAAAGGTATTTCTCACAAGGCTTTGACCGTCGCTAAGTCTATCGATCATGGCCGCATTTGAACTATTACCAGCCAAGTGGCCTCTGTTGTGGTGGTAGGACAGCAGCTGGTGTGCAAAAAACTATAGTTTTCAGAAAACAAAGCGAAAAACCTGTAGTTTTTGCACGTATTAGCTATTTTTATTTAGGACTCAAGTTGATTGACAGATTTAAGCAAACAAGTAAATAAAATATGGATTTAAAAAAATGTTGACACTCTTAACTCCTTGAGGACTGAAATTATGTTAGCCCCAGAAAGTTACCCGGATATAACCATCAACAAATAGGGCGGACAAAGATAGATTTGACCTTGTTCTGCACAGGAGGAAATAGGCGCTACATACTGTACGACCTGTGTTGTCCTGCCACTACAGGAACTGAAATATTAAAACAGGGGATATATAGCGTATCAAACGTATCCTTACCGCAAACATTTGCCCTCCAGTCGGTCAGGAAGACTCCCTTCGATGCACAAGCTCGTGCATAGGAGGAGAAGACAGCACATAGGCAGGCTTCATTCTTGTCACAGTTGCAGCTGGCATAAGTGCAGCGCTGCAGAAAACATCGCACGGTGTTAAGTCGTGTTTACAAGAAGTGGTACAGTTCAGTACAAAGATCAATTTAAGGCATTTCCACTGTCAATACTAAAGTAGGCAGTGTATCAACTGCAGATCAGTCAAGACAAATTAGATTTTAGCACTCCAAAGTGTCGTGCCTATCTGCATTGAAGTGAACTTGACGGTACCTTATAGTAAACATCGGGATCCACTAATGAATGGCACTGTTCAAAGGTGCTATTCGGACGCAACAGCAAGGCACACCAATGTTTGGCGTACAACTCTGTAAATTAAAAACAAAAACAAAACAAGAACACTATTTATCATCAAAAATACTTTCAAAAAGAACAAATTGATAGAATTTTGTATGTGTTTGAGGGCTGTATATGTCTACCGTTTTCAATGCTAAGAGAACAGGGGTCATCAAGTCTCTCCCTTGTGTCTCGACACATCTGGTTGGCCTTCCAAGTGTTACTAAACGTCGTCGCCGTTCCCTCAACAATCCCCTGAGGGGTCTTAAAGTCGTCAGACAAGGCAAGGTTGTAGTTGCCGCATAAACCTGATGAAATAAATTAATTTAAATAAGGGCTGTCAAAAATAAGGAGTTAATTCATGTGATTTATCTAAAAAAAATATTGCATTAATCATGTAGACACTCAAATTGATCAGGCAATTTATTTTGTTTGTATATGCCCCTTTATCTTAATCGCAGATGGTTACCTGAAAGGTGTGTGTTGTTAGACAGTCCGTGCAAAGATGAGTGAGGGACACCGACTGGCGTAGAACACATGCTGGCAAATTTCACGTCAAAATAAACCCCGATTGTACTTAAGATAAAACTGTTTCCAAGTTTTGAATAAATTGTGTACATTCAAGAACAACATTTGAAATGTTCCCGTATGAATTTCTGACAATAAAATTGCATTTGTGTCCAAATACTGGGGTCTTTTTTAATTTCATTTAAATTATGCAAGTGAGTAGTAACCAGTAATTAATTATGATTAATCCAAATTCAAAGGTGTGATTAATTAAATGTATCAAACGACAGCATTAGTAAAAATATGTCCAATGCTCTCAGCCCTGATGACAACTTTGTTAGGATTCACAATAGAAACAAAGTCACAGATATCATCTATTGCCATACAACAATAGATGATATCTGTCTATTACCTGATCGCTTCCAGGTTAGCTACCTCTCTTTGTTTATAATGTATATTTTCTGCTGGATCTACTCTCTATTTTATGCTGCCCTTTTTTGCTGCAGCTGTTACATATACTGTAATATTGTACATGGTAATTGGGATTTGTTATATATTGTAGATATTATATACAAATATAATATAATATAATCATATAATATATCAGTATATATTACATACTGTATATATAATATGTAAATATTACATATATGTTATATTTTATATTGCTACTATGGTACATTTTTAGTCTACTTTATACCTGCATTATCCTTTCCATCCTTACACTTTCCATCCTTTGTAATTGAGCTACTGTGTGGAACAATTTCCCTTGTGGATCAATTAAGTTTCTCTAAGTCTAAGTCTATGTACATGTGTAACAGGGTCAATTACAGTAATAATGATGCCTCCTGCATAATAATTTCTATTTTTTTCTTCTAATGCAGAACTGTTTTTTCAACAGAAGTAATTTTACCAATCAAAATATGTCACCATGCACTTCTTTAAATCCTACCTTTACAAAGATAATATATCTTTAGTTTGAACAAAATAGTATACATTTCTGCAGTGGTGAGTGAATATAAACAGATCACAAAACAAGAAAAAGATCAAATAAACTTGAAGTTAGGCTCGGACAGTGGGGGCGGGGGTGTAATGTCAGGGGGGCACGTGTGAACTCAGGTAACAATTTTTTTTTTGCGGTACCAGAATATGACGAAGCGTATGTAGCACTGTATCCCCGGTGGAAGATGAGGAAAGGCCGGTGTGTTGTTTCCTTTAATGTTAATAAACTTACAATATTATGCAGAGGTAATGTTATAGCAATTTTATAGTTATAATATTTATAGTCACAGTAAATATTTTCTTCCTCCTAGGGGAGGCGTAACAGAAAATATTTGAGAAACACTGGGTTAGGATAAAGAAATAATTTATGTGACATACAGTATAAGTGATGCTGAAGTTGTACACTACTGCATACTTTAATCTTAGTTTTTATATCAGAGATATACTGTAAAACAATATTTGGCTGTGTCAATTAAAACTGTGTTTTTTGTGTTGCTTCCCACTGTCTTTTTTTGCAGTGCTTATTGCAGTCCTGGGCGGAGCCTCTCTCTCATACCTGCAGGCACTTAACAGTTGGTCTTTTTTAAGCTCTGCAGACTGTTACAGCGTTGCCAGTTAAAACTTAAAGTTAAAGTTCCACTGATAGACACTAAGTGCGGTCAAATTATCCTCTGCATTTGACCCATCCCTTTGTTCCACCTCCTAGGAGGTGAGGGGAGCAGTGAGAAGCAGCGGTGGCCGTGCTCGTTATTACCTATGGCTCACTCAGCTCCAAGGACGATCCCTGTCGCATGGCTCCTTTGTGATCATCTCTCCCTCTGGCTCCACGCATCCTATCTTTACTTGGTTCCATCCCGGTACTGCTCTCCAATTCTTTTGAGTGTATTTTTTGTGCATTTCCCGCAATGTGTTTGTTTTTTCACTCCTCGTGACTGCATTTTGTTTTTGTTATTAAACATCATTGTCCATCTCTGCTTTGGGGTCCTATTATTATTATTATTATTATTATTATTATTATTATTATATAAGCCATTCCTAATAAGTTTATTTTTTTTCAAAGCCATTAAATTTAAGTTTGTTTATTTTAAACAAGGACAGCACACATTAATAAAGATTTCTGTAAATGTGACAGTGTTAGCTTTAATGCTAGTTGAATCTCAGTCATCTTTGCAGATACTGTATATAATGTGTCCAGCACCAACTTGAGACCCAAATATTGTAATCCAGCACATCATATAGATCGGGGTCGGCAACCCGCGGCTGTAGAGCCGCATGCGGCTCTTTAGCGCTACCTTAGTGGCTCCTTGGAGCTTTTTAAAAAATCTATGAAAATAGAAAAAGATGGTGGAAAAAATATATTTTCGGTTTTAATATGGTTTCTGTAGGAGGACAAACATGACACAAACCTTCCTAATTGTTAGACATCCCATCGTTTGTATTAAACATACTTCACTGATGAGAGTATTTGGCAAGCGCCATTTTGTCCTACTAATTTTGGCGGTCCTTGAACTCACTGTAGTTTGTTTACATGTACAACTTTCTCCAACACTGCGACAGAAAGACGTGTTTTATGCCACTCCTTTGCCTCATTTTGTTCACCAAACCTTTTATGTTGTGCGTGAACGCACACATGTGAGTTTTGTTGATGTTATTGGCTTGTTGGAGTGCTAATCAAGCATATTTGGTCAGTGCATGACCGACAGCTAATTGATGCGAACATGCTATTGAGGCTAGCTTTATGTACATATTGCATCATTATGCCTCATTTGTAGGTATATTTGAGCTCATTTAATTTCCGTTACTTATGTCCTCTGTGTTTTTAATTTATATTTGCACGTCTCATGACTCTGTATCTAATATTGGCTGCATTACTGGTAGTTGTTTGTGTGCCGTTATACACCACCACAAACATTAACCAGCTTGCAAAGATTGTAATAAATCCATTAGAAGAAGACAGCCTGCCGTTTCCTTTTAACTTGGACACACACATCTATCCCTTTGGTAATTCTAAGCCAGTAATTTCCAGGAGTCATCTCACCCTCTGAGAAGCCTCTGTTTTACTAATGTTTACCAATATTGTAAAAGTGTGTAGAATAAATATTACATTTCAACATTTCTGTCAACTAAGATTTGCCTCAGCCTGCAACACATAGTCATTTTGATAGTAGGCTATAATAGCTAATATAGACATGTACATCATGTGCTGCCTTCATTATAACACTTATATGAGGCATTTAATTTTTTTGCGGCTCCATACAGATTTTTTTGGTTGTTGTATTTTTGGTCCTATACGGCTCCTTCAACATTTTTGGTTGCCGTCCCCTGATATAGATTATAATATGGAAATTATTACAGAAACTATAATGTTCTTATATAGAGGTGACATTTTGGTAACTTTAACACATGTAAAACTCACCCCGTGTCTTTCCCTTGTAACTCTGCTCCAGCCTCACATAAACTTGCATGAGAGGCACATGCTGTACTTGTATTTGCAACCCAAAAGAAGTATGGAGTATAATGTGAAAAGACGAGGCGTGGAATATGTTGATGTCCCCTTTAAGTAAAAAAAACAAAACAAACAACAAACTGTTTCATTTGAAGACCAGAAGAAATAAAATAAAGATGAGCTTTGGATATTGTGATCCACCTGTTTGGTATGGCAAAGTCATGGTCCGTTGGTTCTGCTTTACTTTCCCATCAGAAGTGAACATCAATACCTGAACAGAAATACATTTTTTGATATACTGCAGATGACAGCGCGCACAAGTCTTGAGTGGCGTGCTTCAACTCACGTTATTTCTGTCATTGTTTAGCAGGACTTTAAGGGCCTTGAGACAAGTGTCAAACTCTTGGTTTGTACAAGGCGTCAACTGGACCTGAATAGTAAACTTTGGACTTGACGCATCCTGGAAAATACATGCATATTCAAAAGTGAATATTGTCACGTCAATGGCTTATTTACCGTATATTATCTGTCAATTATTCTTCACTCACTTTGCTTTCAACCTTGGCTAGTGTGTAAAAACAATTCCCATGGAAGGTGTAGGAGTTCCCATCAAAGGTGGTTAAATGTGAGCCCTCCTCCACTGCACATGTCGCTGATGTCTCAAGATACTTGCAAGACCATCTGCCCTGAAAACACGTACTGAAACACAGGTAATTTCAATACAGGCTCCAGATGAATACATAATAAAGTGTGGAACATATCAGTTACCATATCTCCTTGTTTTGGTGGTAGCCCTCACTCGAGTTGTAGATTCTGCCATGCTTGCATTGGCATTCGGACTGAGCTATGCACCCTCTCAGGGAAATGTCATCAAACACAGTTCCTAATACATTTACACATTGGGAAAACATATAGTTGTGGTCAGAAGTTTATTCATTATTGGCTTTAATGTCAATATTAATCTTAGTTAATTGCTCAAATGTACATGTGTTTTGGTTTTGCTCTAATCCACGAATGGTCAGAATGATCATATACATTACATATCATACATTAGGGGTGTCCAAAAAGCGACTTGTGGGCAATTTGCAGCCCAAGGCTAATTGTTTATAGTTAAAATAAAATACAAATAAAAAACAGAACAAATAGACACATTATTCAAAAAATGCACATACTATAGCGAGAACAAGCTGACATGTTGATACTAATGTTAATGTTAATAAAACAAGGCCTTGTTTTATTAGATCCGGCCCAAGCGGACAAACTCAAAGTAATCCACGCTGTGGGTCTAACTGTTTGGTCCTGCCAGTAGCATATGCTTGTCTCAAAGATTGTAGCGTGAAACTGTAAAAGGCTCATCAAATCACCTTGAGTTTGACACATGATGACAAACTTCAAGTCACCGTTAAAGAATAACCACATATTTATGTAAATAATTACATAAAAAAAATACTGTATAGCAATTTCAATAAATGATTAAAAGTACAATGACGATAAAATGTTAGTTGTTTTTTTTGTCAATCAGAGAAATTTCGGCTTTACAGTATCGCCTTTGATTTTTCAGTATGCTGCCCTCGGTGGAAAAAGTTTGGACCGTCACGCCCCCTGCATGCGTATATATATATATATATATATATATATATATATATATACATTCACCTAAAGTTTTTTTTTTTTAAATGGTGATGAATGTTCTACTGTCTTTCAACCAGACTAAGGCCCAGCCCTAGTAACTTCTGGTTAGCCATCATTATTTACTGCAGCCGGTCTATAAAACAGGTTAGTTTGACAGAGCTCATTATATCAAACAATACGCAAAACAATGGGAAAGTCAACAGAATTCAGTTAAGCATTAAGAAGGAGAATGGGGGAAGTTAAACAAGTTAGAAAAGCCATTTAATTGCGGATTCCAAAATGTAAAAAATAAAGTACAAATTATTTGGATGAGTTATCAAGAAGAAGAGCCAAACTGTAAACTTTCTAACACCACTGTATTTGATTGTCTTTAATAACTTGTGTTCAAATGTGCAAAGGACTGACCAGGAGGACAAAAACAGCCGTCCATTCTGTGATCCTCACACAGAGAACTTGTGTCCAGGTGTGTGCACGTGTCCATGCATGGAGAACCACTCTCCTCATACACCATGTTGTATGGGCACTGTTTGGCTGTAAAGACGAAAAAAGGAGGGATGGATTCATGTGACTTATCACACAACATTGTATCGGACTGCATTTTTTCCTTCCTTGTGTAGTCATCAGTGCTGAATGTTAAATCACACAAAAAGGTTCAGATTGTGTCGGATAATAGAATAGACCTTACTTGGCTTGTCTTAACTTTCACTTTATGACGAATAGTTAGGCCTACATATTGTTTAAGTATAACTGGCATTTTTAAAATAAATGATTTTACCCTATGCAGCAGTGTCACCGGTGTATTAAAGATACATGCTCCTTGACTGGTAGAACTCTGCCTAGCAAAATGTGTCGATGCAAAGCTGTGATGCGACCAGAAAACAAAAATGTTTGCAAGATACCTGAAAAGTTTGAAAATGAATTACATGCTTTTAACCTGTATGATTTACATTGCTATTAAAAGAGAAATTGGAAGTTAAAATATATCAAACAACTAATTATAGTGTAGCCTATTTAAGTTGTTGCTGCCCCACTATTTGTAATATAAAAATGACACTGTTAAAGAACAAAATAAAAGGAAGTGAATCAGTACCACAAAATTGCGGTGTCCTCCAGTTGGGAGGGTGTCCACCAGCGTGAGAACACTGTCGAGAGAACTCAGAAAGTGTGCTGCAGACACAAAAGTTATTAGTGCGGTTGTTGCAGCCACACATGTCCTGAACACAAGCCTGCACATATGGTGCAGGGTCAATAAGTTGGGTACAGGGACTCCAGGGCTCTGAAAAAAACATTTGGCGGCAGAGGGTTTTCTGAAAGATAAAAAAAAAAAGATGGTTTAGCTAGTTTTGTATCCAATGTTATGTCACTATTGATATTTAATACAAACTCACAAACTCCTCGCAAGAATCCTCAAGTGGCACATCTTCAAGCTGTTCTCCATACTCCTCAAAGGGGTCTTCACAGTCATCGTTTGGGTGATGAACTTTCTGGCTGTTACCAAATTCGATGTGGCTAATTATTCGATCTGCAAATGAAAACGTGACTTATGTCAGATTTGAGATGACCAGAGATTGTCTTGATATGTCCCTTTAGAAACCGACCATTGTAAATCAACTCATTGTAGACAGGAACACCGTTGTAGTCACCACAGAGTCCACAAGTGCGATTAGCATAGTCCTGATCAACCTCCACCTACAGAGGGAATGCATAAATATAAGTGTTGCAACCTCTCCGATAGTCGTAGCAACTTAAACACTTCACTATAATTTAGCAGAAAATGTTCTACTAGCTACGTAAATGAAATACCATACTGACCCGAATAATTGTCTTATAATGTGGGTGTTTTATACTGTACGTACAAACCAAGTGATTCAGCGCTTTTCTTCGTTTGACTTACACACACCATCGACCGGGAAAGATGCAGCCATGGCACAAAGATCCATGTGAAAAAATTGTGTCCATAATTTAGGTTGGGCAAATATATTAAAAAAAAACTAAGACTTGTATTTTATTTAAGGTTTGTCTTAGATTCAGGTCAATATGGTAATTCAAGGATGAAAGAAAATTATATTACAGTGGTACTTCAACTTAAATGTGCCCCAACTTAAGAGTGTTTTGAGATAAGAGCTGTCTCTCGACTAATTGTTATGCCTTAAATTCCAAGAAAAAACTTCAGTTTCAATCATTTACACCAATAGTTGGCAAAGCAAATGTAACAGTAAAACCCCATAAGATTTGACCAAAAACATCTGGTCTTATTCGCTCGCATGAGCTTACAACTAGAGATGGACACAACTTTGTTTTCCAAACATGGAAAAGAAGAAAGTGATTGTGAAGGACAGTGCGAAGAAAAATAAGTGGATGATATTCAATGAATTCTAGAATTAAATCATCAAAAACATGACAGCGTGTGTAGTCGACTTGGTGAAGCAGACTATCATTGCTAGTCTGCACCATACTGAAGCAGAATGAGTCTAATGGCAGCCAAGAATGGTAAAATAGTACCTAAATACCGGACATTTATCCATGAAAATGTGGAAAAACTACTGATGTTGTGTTTGACGGCGAATCAGCTGGAAGGACATACCGTAGCATTCTCCAAGGTAATTGTAGTTGTTAGTAGGACATTCTATTGCATTGTTGCCATACAATATTTCTTATCTAAAAGTTAGTGTTTTCTTTTTAACAGGCATGTTAAAACATGTTAAAATTGTGCTGTTTTGGAGGACAAAGCACCAATTGATTCTAATCAATTTCAATAGGCAATGTTAATGTACTACTGTATACTAAAGTATTATCAATAAAAATCTGAAGATTCAACACGTTTATCTCAAACTTAAACAAACATCCATCCATCCATCCATTTTCTACCGCTTATTCCCTTCATAATACATTAAAACTTTTTCTGCTGTAAATATTAAATTCTATTCAGGGTTAGATGATACAAAAAATGCGTTTGACAGCAGCATCTTTACCATGACCGCATCATCACCATTCCACATGACGACAAGACCAACTTTGGACTGCAGCTTGATGTAGACGGCATTATTTTCTACTTGAACGCCACCGTTATAGTACGGCATTGAGACCCTAAAAGAGATGACAACTCATAAGATAATGGGAACTAGCAGAATAATAGTGTGTTTACGTACGGTTGGTGGTTGACAGTGACCACTTCCTTTGTGAGGTGGAAGGTAAGGTCATTGATGGTGACCATCACGTAGCGGACAGTTGGGTTCCCATCATTCTGCTCCCTCCTTATGTGCACTGAGAACTCCTGCATGGACATGTGGCAGTCTGAGGCCAGGTTGTATTCGCAAGGGCCGGAGAACTGGTACACGTCACCGTCAAACGTCTTGAAGTGTTCTCTTCCCCATGTGCTGCAGATGCTGCTGACATGGTTGCGAACTAAACGAGACGGGAAAAACTTGGGTAAGAATACATAAGTCATAACAAGGTGTCTGATTAGATTGGTCTTACCAAGTCTGGCATGGACTTCAGTGACAACAAACGAAGTAAGCAAAAACAAGCCCACGCATTTCCACCCCATGGCTGCCACAGGGGACTGTCTATCACCAAGGCAGGTAATAGATATTAACCGCCTCTCAGTAGTTCTTTATATCTCCACTGCTCAATTTGATCACACCTTCTTCAAGGACAGTTTTATTGCCACCACATGGAGAATGTGATGAATGGACGTCTGACGTCTTTAGCTAGTCCAATATAATGATACTTACATCCTCCTTCTGACATCACTGAGCAAATATGCTGCAGATCATTTGAAAGATTTCACTAGATACCTGAAAATGCCGGCTACCCAGTTTCGAGTCTCGGGTGGAACAGAAAAAGCAGGGATTGAACTAGTTTTTTTAAATATCTCCGCCATGTCTCCATGGTTTGATTTCACATTTTCAGGATCCCAAAGCCACGTAACTCTAGTTACATGAGGACCACTGGAGAACGCAGACCATGGCCCGATTCCTGTAACCAGACGGTGATCCGTATCACCCCAAAATGTAATCACTTCTTACTTATCCAATTTCTGATATTGCTGAATATCTAATCGAAATGTGCCCGTAACTCTGTGAGCTATCTATAGCTGAATGAAAGAAAAGGAGTGAACCCTCTTGTCAGTGTGCACTCTCTTTGCGGGTCCACTAGCATGCACACGTAGAAGTTGAGGTTTCTAAGGTAAACAAATGTAGGGTAAGGTAGTAGAATTTATCCGGATCTAGGGTTGTACAATATACCGGTACTAAAAAAGTACCGTGGTACTAATAAATAAAAAAATGACACTATACTGCCTTTTTTTTCCCATCCACATGCTGCTGTGCAGTGGTGTCGTACAGAGCACAATGTGGAGATATTTAGGCTTCAAAACTATCAATAAAGGTGACGCTTTAAACACGGAAGTCGCAGCTGCTTTAGAATATGCCTTGCCAAATAGATAGATAGATAGATAGTACTTTATTGATTCCTTCAGGAGAGTTCCCTCAGGAAAATTAAAATATGGCATGATTAGAGTATTACCACCTTTGCTTCAAACTTAACTAAACAAATAAATAACAAGCAGTCAAATTGACAGGTAATGTACCTAACTAGCTCTCCGGTGGTGCACATTTAGATACGTAGCTGGTTGGCTTGTTGCCAATTACCAGCGCAGTCCAAACCGCTCACGTAGCGTAAACTAATGCAAGTGAAATGATTGAATTTGGAAACAAATTGCAACAATTTGTGTTTAATCTTTAACAATGTGTGTTTTACCTGTGTCTTATTTGTGTACTATTAACCATAGTATTGTTTTTTATTATTTACTAATGATTTTATTTGTCTTAAAGCATACTTGCCAACCCGCCAAAATTTTCCGGGAGACTCCCGAATTTCAGTGCCTCTCCCGAAAATCTCCCGAAAATCTCCCGGGACAACCATTCTCCCGATTTCCAGCCGGATTTAAGGCACGCCCCTTCCAGGTCCGTGCGGACCCGAGTGAGGACAGCCTGTCGTCACGTCCGCTTGGCCAACCAAAAAGTAACCACAGAACACTATACCGTAAAGTGTTCTGTGGTTACTTTTTAGTTGGCTAACGGTTTACGCTGTATTGCGCACCCTGACTGCAAGTGTGGGAGTCTTTTTTATTTTTTTCAAAACCTTTATTTATAGCATTCAACATTTACATACAATCAAAAAAAATAAAAATAATCAAAACAAGTACAGAAACACAAAAACAGTACGAAACAGCACCAGGGGTTTTGTAAACTCAATAAAGCAACTAAAGAAGAATGCAATATATATATATATATATATATATATATATATATATATATATATATATATATATATATATATATTTGTAACAAAATGTAAAGCCAAGTTCCGTAAATAATCCAAATTTGGAGCACAGCATCATCGTTTTCACAGCTTTTTGGTTGTACAGGTAGAGAGTGTTTTAATGTAGAGTTCTAAATCTTTTTTAAAGGCACAAAAAACAGGTCGGGTTTTGAGAAACGTACATTTATGAATATAAAACTTAGCCAATAGTATAATGAGGTTGCTAAGGTAAAATTCATTTTGAAATGTTTTTCATATAGTGTAAATCCAAATATCACATCTTTAAAACAAAGCACAAATTTGTCATGGGCAAGTGTGGGAGTCGGTTCTGAAGTATGAAGTAAAGAGACGTAACTTCATCACCTTGCCTGGTTATTGACTCCAACCCAGAATATTACACTGCCCATACCTATGCTCCTTCAAAGGCTGTGCTATTGGCAGTAAAGCATTGCACTTTCAAATACAACAATGAGTAGAGAGGAGTGTTATGTGTGTATATGTGTAAATAAATGAACACTGAAATTCAAGTCTTTATTTTATTTATATGTATACCTTGCTCCTGATGGCTGCTGGTTAGCGCCTTGCATGGCAGCTCCCACCATCACTGTGTGAATGTGTGTGTGTGAATGGGTGAATGTGGAAATACTGTCAAAGCACTTTGAGTACCTTGAAGGTAGAAAAGCGCTATACAAGTATAACCCATTTATCATTTATATATATATATATATATATATATATATATATATAATAAAATACATATATATATATAATTCACTGAAAGTCAAGTATTTATTTTATTTTATAAGAAATACTTGAATTTCAGTGAATTCTAACTATAAATATAATCATTTTTATTTGTGGACTTAAATAAAAATACACCAAAACACTCAATCAATCATGATTGTTTCGACAGCCCTCCCTCCCTTCTCAGGCTATTCCATGATACTGCGCATGTGCACAGTTTTGATTGCGGTAGACGTATTGGAATACTTATTGGCATGGTTTTGAGAGTTTAATATTTAAAAAAAACGCAGAACAGGAAAAGGCGAGAAGAAAACAATTTTGTCACAATTACCCAAGGTGTCAACTGTCCAACTTTTTCTAAGTGACACCGAATTAAGAGTTGTACAACAGCAGAAGTCAGCAGCATCGTTGCTAGTTTAGGATACAGAGCTGTCATGGATAGTGAACACGTTTAATCGCAAAGACTGTGAGCATTAAAGCCCTTCGGTTAGTAAAGTATTTTAACTGAGGGCCTTGTAACGTATAGTGCAAGCAAGGCAGAAATGTTTTTGTTGTCAGCAGCCTCGTCTAGAGGAGTTCTATTCCTACGTGACCACCGTCAAAAGCTCCTTTTTAGGCATAACGCTATACATCACATTCGGTCCAACTAAACAGGTTATTTTCTGGCGTATTTAAAAAACAATTAAAACGCATCGGCAATTAAAACATATCTTATGTGGTATTGTCAAAATAAAAATTGCAAAAAACATATTAAAAGTGAAACAATAAAATATTTAAACTCACAATTTATAGCACCTATTCGACGGCGTATAAGCCAGTGGTACCCCTCGTCGTTGGCTTATTCGATTGGAAATGGCGGGCATTTCCCCATTTCATCGCCAGAACAGCTGAGCTAGCTTCCGGGGTTGGCCAACATCGTCTCACAAGATGTAGTTTCTTTTTAAATATCCTTCTTGAAAATGGCCTCGCAAATATATATCTGCAACCTAATCAACATTTTGTTCTCCTTCTCTGCTATCCCGGTCTGGCTACGGCGCAACACTTCCCGCTTCCTGCTAAATTGCATCATGTGAATGGATACTCACTTTGGAATAACAAGTGAGTATCCAATCACAGTCTCGTTAACATCAGGCGACTTCGATAGGCTACTGTCAACAACTTGTGATCTTATTGGCTATCGCAACTGTCTCTCAACTATATGTGTTCTCAAATTCATCCGATAACGGTCCCGATGAGTATCCAATCACAGGACGCGTAAATGTCACGTTCAATATGAGGTCATCTAGAAGGCCTTGCTGTCAACAACTCGTGATCTGATTGGCTATCCCAATTGTCTATCAACTGTATGTGCCCGTTCACTTACAGTGCACCGACACCCGCATTGTTGATTCTGAAGGCCTCGGGCAGATTTGGCACAGCATGGCAACATAAGCTAGCTGAATTCTGATTGGATACAAACTAAAACTAAAAACAGCAGCACTGTAAGGCATAATATGACATGAAGAGAATATGAATAATTTTAGATATTTAGGGAAAGTAAATTAAAAAATGATTTTATCTTTAATTATGATCATAATTTCTGGTTATGTTAGGCCAGCTGAGAAGGCCTTGCTGGCCCTGATGGCACACCACTGGTATAAGTGTGTATGTGATTAATTAAATTAGATTTAAGTGAGAAAGGGACAACTGTAAATCATTTGAACTATTACTGTTTTTAAATGTTGTAACAGACCTGTGACATCAATACACGCATGCAACAATATTAGTCAGAGAGTGCTCAAACCTAACTTGATGTTTACTTTTAACATCCCATCCCGCACGCTAAGCTAATAAAATCTGTTTATTCATGTGTTTCATCAGTCATTAGTTCTTAAGAACAAACAGGGTTTTCATGCTTGTTCCCAAATAGTGATTTAGTGGAAGCTCCTCCAAGTGCAAATAGGGTTTGGGACCACTCCTATCACTGGACAGCTGCACGATGAAGACTTGTGTGGTTATTCTTGACTGACAGCATTTATTGTATTGACTAAGGGTGGACAGTAGATTCGCCAAATTAGCCAACAACAGTTTTGATTAGCAGGTCGACAATTCATGACTTTGCATCTTATTGATTTACCGGTCATTTAAATAAACTTTCCACACTTGTTTCCTGTAAAACTGAATTGTCAAGTGCTTGAAAACACAAACATGTTTCTTTGACATGACACTTATTAAATGTTATTTGGCAGTCATAGCCCAATTACTCAGAGCAAAGAGATGCTACCTATTTGGGTTGGTTTGGTTATTTGGTTTGATATTACAGTGGAGAAAATAGGTTATTTAATGCCCTGCTGATTTTGTAAGTTTTACATTTGATGTCATTTTCATGGTAGGTATATAGTTTTTAAAAATCCCGCAAAATTAACATTAACAAAGGCTATGAATGAATTTGCATTTGATTGAGGGAAATAAGTGTTTAATTTCAAATAGTGCTGTCAAACAACATTTTAAAATCAGATTAGTCACACATTTGCATTTTGATTAATTGCGAATAATAACAGTAAATTAAAAAAAACAATATTTTGACACAAATTTAATTTTATTGTCAGAATGTCATAAAGTAACTTTTTCAAATTATGTTTGACTTAAATGCACATCATCATGTCCTCACTCATCTCTGCATTGACGTATGTATTGACCTGAGGCCTCATGTAACAAGCTTGCTCACACACAAAAACCTGACACACGCCCTTTTTCACGGCAAAGGTGAGATGTATAAAGAGTGGACTTGACGTGGAAAGGTCCGCTGCCTCACACCAACTTCATGATTCAAGCAGGGCTGGGCGATATGGACCAAAACTGATACCGCTGTATTTTTAATTTGCACACCAGTATCCAAAATATACCAGTATATTCAAAAAAAACTTTCAAAGTGCTTAAGATTGCCTCACTGTTTTATTGCCAGATAACCAGTGTTGAGAGCACTCAGATTATATTTGTTGTAAGTAGTAACGCAATATGATGTTTAATCTTTAAAAAGTAATAAATGAGCCGTTTCTATGGCAAAGCAGAAGAAAATATTAGAGGCCGTACAATGTGGGTCATGAACATAAGATAGTAAACCAACATCAAGGAGCAAGCGACAGTGTTAAAAAAACACTCCTGAATGGCAATCAGGGACAAGTGAGCCTCCTAATTACAATTCAGAAACAGGTAAGGAGCATAACACTCAGAAGCCAGGATTAAGTTGCAGAACAAACTAAAACAGGTAGGTGAACAAAAGTAAGAGTGCGAGACAGGAAGAAACACTAAACAAAGGAAAAACAATACCAAATGTGAGAAAAATTGCTCATAAATAGCATCATCAGAACTTTGGTAGTGCAACGGGTCATGTATCTACCTTTTATTCCACAAGATGTGGGTTCGATTCTCGGCGACGTCAGTTCTCAAATGTGTTGATCTCTGCAAACACTAAAGAAAAGTATTCTGTAGTTACTCTTTTTCCAGCTACTAGAAATCAATAGCTGGATGATGGAGAAGTTTTGTCCAACAAAAAAAAAAGAATGGCCTAAAACCAAAAATGAACAAAATCTTCTCTGTTCTGTACATCATTGTGCATGTTACATTATATTGTCATCTTCCTCTTTATGCTATTTCCTCAAGGGGACAGAAAAAAACATGATACAACCTGCCCTATCATGTGATTCTACCATGTTGGCAAAATACTAACACACAATATACAGTACAGGTCAAAAGTTTGGACACACCTTCTCCTCATTCAATGCGTTTTCTCTATTTTCATGACTATTTACATTGTCGATTGTCACTGAAGGCATCAAAACTATGAATGAACACATGTGGAGTTATGTACTTAACCAAAAAAGGTGAAATAACTGAAAACATGTTTTATATTCTAGTTTCTTCCAAATAGCCACCCTTTGCTCTGATTACTGCTTTGCACACTCTTGGCATTCTCTCGATGAGCTTCAAGCACACCTGTGAAGTGAAAACCATTTCAGGTGACTACCTCTTGAAGCTGATATCTATAGTCATGAAAATAAAGAAAACGCATTGAATGAGGTGTGTCCAAACATTTGGTCTGTACTGTATATACATGTATAACACATAAAACATATTTTATTATTTGTTGATTTATCTAGCAAAACCATTTTGTCAAACATTTTTTGTTATTCAATGTCATTTTTAAGAGCCATAATAGACGCAACTCTATTATGGCAACTCTAAGTCGCCACCTCATCGCAGCTGTCCAGGGTGTACACCGCCTTCCGCCCGATTGTAGCTGAGATAGGCTCCAGCGCCCCCCGCGACCCCAAAGGGGAATAAGCGGTAGGAAATGGATGGATGGATGGATGGAATAATAGACGCAACATTTCAATGCATCACACATTATGTGGCTAAGATGCATCTGTTTGTAACTATACATTTGACCAGCAGGTAGAGTCTTGTGGCGAAGCAGGCGTTGAAACTTCGAGAACTTCTCGAACTAATTGGCCCAAGTGGTTCAATGCCTCATGAGGTTTCATTGGACCATCACTAGTTAAACGTTTGTTCTCATAAGGCAACCATGTTGACGGTCATGCTAAAAAAGCTTTCCCATCAACAATTTCAGAATAAACTACCCATGTGTATAGTAAACATACTCACGAGTTGTCTCGTTCAAACAAGTTGTGGCCAATTGTATAATTGGTGAAATACTTAGGGAAACTGTTCAAAATAAAAACATAATGACCGTGAACCAACATGTATTTGACTGTGAAGTCCCACATTAGCATGTGATTCTTCAAACTCCCTGCAGGGGCAACACTTCGATCAAGATGACGCAGAAAACGCACGAAGAAGACGAGTTCAGACACTGCGCATGCGCACGAGGTTTAACTCTAGTCTCCAGTGGTGGAAATGATTTGAAATGCCGTCTTCAGTCGTCTGTCGACTTTGCTACTGAATATAATGTTTACTTATAATTATTGTCACTAAAAATGGGTAAGTCTGCTATTGAATATGTCAACAATGTTCTGAAGTCCATGGTCGCTACTAATGCTCAACTGCTAGCTTAGGTTTTCACTTTGAGTTACTCATATGTGCTGAATATCTTAACATTGACGTCCTCCATTATCTATTATCCATTTAGTTCATGCTCACTTATTTTGTGTGTCTTGATAATGTTCATTAATTCAGTACGTCCAAATAGTAATGTCTTTGTTGTACAGTATGAGTATAACATAAACACTGTAGTGTAACAACAGTGCATATAGTGTGCTTGTAAGTTGTAAGTAAGTTTTAATTATGCACTTGATATTAGTAATATTGTCTCCTGTTCCTATTTCAGATTGTCGTATTGGTGCTGCTGAAGAAGAACCAAACAAGACAGGCTCACTGCACAGAGGCGGTCACTCACCAGAAATGGAACGCAACCCATCACCTCCTCCAGAGGCAGAAGCTGCAGATGCCATTGGAGACACAGTTTACAGCAAGCACTGGCTTTTTAGCACCCTGACTCGCCTCATCCAGGTCGGCAAACCATTGTGCTAAAGTCTTTAGTGTTGACATTGTTTATGCAATCTTAAGTGTGAATGTACTTTAAATGCCGTATCGTTAACCTGCAACAACAATAAGCTCTTTTGTTCATCACATATCAGAATCATGACATGTGTGTTCTTCAGATGGTCACAAAGCCTTCAGAGGAGGATTCAGAAGGTCAGATGCAGCTGACCGACGATGATGAAGAAGATCTGTGTCGAGTTTGGGATATGGCCATGGATAGGGTGAGTGCTATATGCTTCTTCATCAGCCTTTTTGGTTGTTGTATTTCTCTTAATAATAATAACAATTTAGGGCTGTGTTAACGACTGTCTGAATGAAGCGAGGAGACTAAAATTGTAGTCTAACAATTTATTCTACAAATGTAATAAGTACTAAGTTAAAAAGATCAATTACACGTATTTATAACCACATTTTTTCTCTCTGAATTCAATGAAGTCACTTTGGGAGGGGGATCTTAGAGTGATTCTATCTGAGGATTAATAGAGAGAGATCTTAAGTACAGTTCATAAGTCATCTATTTGTGCCAGAAATAGCATTATTCAATGCAAGCTAATACATTCTGTACTTATTATACCATGGTCCGACTAGCTAAGATGTATGACGGAATATTTGTATCATGTGATCGGTGTCAACAGCCTCTAGCTAACTGGATACATATGTTTTGGCTCTGCCCACCCCTGTTCAGTTTACTGAACATGCATGATTAATACTTTGTCTGTGGTAATTGGTGAAAAGATTGAACCAAATCCTCTAAAGGTCATCTTCCCTCAACAAATCCCCCCAAAATCTTGTCGCATTCACTACTTTATTGGCTAGAAGACTTCTCGTGTTAAATTGGAAAGCAACGGTGCCTCCCTGCCACACCCGCTGGATTAGAGATATTCTTTATTTCCTCAAATTGGAGAAGATTAGGCTTACTTTAAATGGTTGTTCCACAACATTTCTAGAATTATGGGATGCTTTCTTTAAATATGAAAAAGAGACTTATCTCCACTTTAGCCCCGACTTTAATGCCCTTTTGATACAGTACATCCGGAAAGTATTCACAGTGCTTCACTTTTTCCACATTTTGTTATGTTACAGCCTTATTCCAAAATACAATAAATACATTTTTGTTCTCAAAATTCTACAGACAGTACCCTATAATGACAATGTAATTTGATTTTTATTTTTTTTTGCAATTGTATTTATAAAAAATACAAACCGTAAGTATTCACAGCCTTTGCTCCATACTTTGTTGATGCACCTTTGGCAGCAATTACGGCCTCAATTCCTTTTGTTTATGATGCTACAGCCTTGGCTCATTTATCTTTGGGCAGTTTTGCCTATTCCTTTTTGCAGCACCTCTAAAGCTTTGTCAGATTGGATGGCAAGTAGGGCTGGGCGATATGGACGAAAAAGTATATCTCGATATATTTTTACTTAAACTCGATATTCGATATATATCTCGATATATTTGCCGGTGAAAATATACATATAAAGATAGTAATTTTTGAGTGGAATTCACTGAAATTCTTAATTGAACTGAATGTTGTGATTCATACCTTGTTTAAAAATATATCGATGCATCTTACAAACTCGGTACATTGCCCAGCCCTAATGGCAAGCGTTGGTTTTCATCCAAGATGTCTTTGTACATTGCTGCATTTATCTTAGTCTTGTCAGGGAGGAGACCAAGAACCCAATGTTTTCGTACGGCCAGTGCAAAAGAGTGCACATGAGAGCAGTGGTGTGTGGTTGCAGTGATCTGTGTGGCGGTAAATAATTATTACGGGCTGTAGCTATCATTGTTCGATTAATCAAGTAATGCATATTTTAGGGAAAATAATTGTAAAAGAGATTCGTTTGCTTCCTATAACCTTCATTCTTTTTTTGCTTAGTTAATGAACATCATCAAAATATAAATTTCCCTTTTAACATGTGTTAAAAGACATATAAAACATTTTCACTGCACCCGCACACCACCGCTCTCATGTGCGCTCTATTGTAGCAGCTGTTCAAAAACTCTAGGACAAGAAACACTTTTATTTATCCCACAATGGGGAAATTACATTGTTGCAGTGCAGGTTTTTACATACAGTAACAAAGGTAAAACGTAAAGAAAAACAAAAAAAAATTAATTCATATTGCACACTAATATGTATAGATAAAAAAAGATTAAATAAAACAAAAAGCACTAACATCCTTATTGCACACCATGAAAATGTTGTAGGCATGTCTGGATTTGATACATTTTTATTAGTTACTCATTTAACGATTAATTGAAGCATCAGATTATAAATTAAAGATTTTTTCCAAATCAGATTAATTGTAGCAACCTGAGTTAAAAGTGCGATTACAATGTTGATTATGTACATTTATTACAAAAATATGATGGTTACGGCAAGCAGAACATTTTATTTTTTTATTTTAACTATTTTCCCAAAAATACGCATTGAGGCTATAAAGTGTGTTTTATCCGATTACTTATTTAATGGAACAATTTAATCGATAGATTCCTGGATTACTAAAATAATCGAACGCTTCAGCCCTAATAACAATCATATTTACCCTTTCTATTAAGGGGAATGAGGACCTAAATACTTAGATTAGAACAAAACAAGATTAAAGAAATCACTTGTCGTGTAATTTCTTGTCAATGGAAATGTATGCAAGAACTAGTACTAATTTACTGATTCAGTTTTTGATTTACCAACTGTGTGTAGGATGTTGCTGGTTTCCTGCAGGAATTCAAAGCTCCAGACATCCTTCTTGGCGTGATAGCCAAATCTGGCAGTCCACGTCTGACAGTAAGTTCACCATTTTCTACTTTCATAGCATTTTGTGGTATGTTTTTTTAAATTCTCATCAGACTCTGCATAATTTATTAACTTATTTTCCTTTAGGAAATTTGCGTGGGAATACTTGGAAACATTGCTTGTTTCCCTGACACTTGCCTGCCTCTCAGCCAGAATGAAGACTTGTGGTAAATATTGAACTATGTCAGTCTTGATAATCCTTTTTTAATGCAATTCCCTGTTTGTCCGCAGTGCTGTGCTGTTGCTTCTGTTTGGAGATACCGATCCACCAACCCTCCTGGAGGCAAGCAGGTAATGCAATGTATCTTATGTGAGGATCTTCGACAATCTGACCATTTGGCGAATTATTCATCTTCTTTCGTGATATTTTCAGGTTGATCCTGACCTGTGTGTCTCAAAAAGATGTCTGTTCTCTTTGGCTTCAACGAATACGGCAACAGACATCTCTGCGTTACAACCTCCTTTTCATCATGCGCAGTTCAACAAATAGTACTTTTACTTTCACTCTCTTATACAAACGCTGCATTAAACTGATGGATACTCACCCGCCACAAGTTTGTTTGTACATCTGCCCAAGATAAGCGGAGATATGATTTAAATAGATTCCTCCACCCATGCCATGTTTATCTAATCTTCACCAGCATTTCATAGAGTATGTGCAATTTGTACATAAAGATTGCTTCAAATAAGGCAACATTTTAAGAAGTAAATATAATGTACATGGTCTGAAACTATTACATATTATGTTTATTCTAATAAGACCAATAGGCAAAATTGTGAGGTCAGCACTAGGGCTGGAGCTATCAATTATTTTAAAATTCAAGTAATCCATCAAATAGTTTGTTCGACTTCTATTAAAACACAATATATATTGTGTTTTATTCAATCGAATAAAACACACTTTGTAGACTCATTGTGTATTTTAGGGAAATAGTTAAAATTAAAATTCTGCTTACAATAACCTGAATTATTATTTTTTAAATACATGTCATTAATTGCAATTTTAACATGTCTGCATGTATAAAACATTTTTAAAATGTCTGCTGTTTGCCACCACAAAGTTCATGTCACCCACACACCACCGCTCTCATTTGCGCTCTTTTGCAGTGGCCGTGTGGTAACTAAGTTGGCGTATTTAAGGTTCTGGGCAATCCATGCAGTGCGGATTTGATCAATTTGTATTAGTTACACTCATTAAATGATTAACCGCAATATAAAGTGAATATTTTTTCTAATTAATTAATTGTTGCAGCCCTTGTCAGCACATACCATTCATTATTTTAAGTTGGATAAAACATGTCACATTTCAAAAGGGATGTTGAACTGCAATTTGCGTCAAATACTAAATTGCCATTGACAGCAATACAACATTTCTTTGTAACCAATGTTAGGCAATCTGATAACCCGATCAACAGGAGTAAAATAATAACTTGCTAGATTCGCTAATGCTTTGTAATTCACATTTTTGTTGTGTGTTATGTAATGTTGTGGCTGGTGAATGTATCGTTTAAGTACAAACAGTGTCAGATGTGGCATAATAAGATGCTTATACAACACTCTGTCCTTGTCAGCGACTCTTTGTCCATTTTGCGACATTGCTGACGTCAGTGCTGATGCGTTTTCTTTTGTTTGTTCAACAGCGGACCTGCTCGAGAAAGTGGGCGAGCTTGTTGACAAGCTGTTTGACATTGATGAGGAGTTGATGAAAAGTTGGATCACAGCTCAGCCAAGTGAGGAAGAGGGTGATGATGTTGACAGCCGTCTGGACATAGCCCTGTGCCTTCTTGAAGCTGCCAAGCAGCTTAGGTAGGTCTCCAACCCTAAGGCAGAGAAATGGGGCCAGTGCTTGTTTTGTAATAAAAAGTAATCAGGTAAACCATACATCTGCACAATGAGATACAATAAAACGATTCTATATTGACATTAATGCTTAGTGTTAAGTGACACAGCCAAAGATGCATACATTTTTTATGTGTAACTTGCATCAAATTAATATTATATTAGTAATCCATCCATCCATTTTCTACCGCTTGTAATAAAATAAAAAACTCTGACAATGTCAATTAATACGGTGAGTTATTATCTTTGTCAAGAATTTGTTAAACAGCCAGGGTGGCCCCTTTATGTAGGGAGATCCTGAGCTGTGCGTAGGACCTCGTGATTCATGGGGGTGGACAGAGCGCTTCATATAAAATTTTACCGCAAACATATTCCGAGCCCCTTCACCGATAAGAATATGATGGCAATTTTCCCTGGACATTCTCAAAGTCCCCTCGTAGCGCTCCGCGTTGGTGCCCAGCTATACTGGGATTAAATTCTGGTCAGATATGTGTCAGGAAGATATGCAAATGTATGTTTTAATTATGTAGTATGTTATTTTTTACAAAAAAATATTAGTGAAGAATTTATTTCCCATGAATGTGTTTTAGTACAAAACATGTATCAAACATCAAAGTAAATTCAACTAAGATTACAAAAAAGGATAAGTCAGGGAAAAAAAATTGTTATGGAGGGGATGGCCTCAAAATCAAATTCTGCTTGGCACCCTTCTGTCGTCAGCCCTGTATACAGCTATAATGTACCCATGGGCTGATGCCTTTGCAGGATCTTATTCAATAAACGCTTTACATTCACTTAATATTAACTTCAAATAACCCTGATCATGTCTATGAATAAAAAAGGGTTGCAATATTTTCACAGATTAGAGAATCCGAATGGCTTGGAGGTTTACCTTCACATCATGCACCTCCTAACCACAATAAATGAAGGCATTCAGCTGTTTGGTAAATATGATCAATACTACTTACATTTTTCCACCTTTTACTGTGTCATTACTATTTTAAATCAGTGTACTGGAAAAGGAAGCATCACAATGTGTTCTGTGTTTGTTTGTTGCAGCTTCCAGTGATGGACCAGGTCAAGCAGTATGGAACTTCGTATGTGACGTTGTATGTGAAGACTTGTGTCAGCCAAATGAACTTGCAATTGTTGTGCATGAACAGAAAGGCACTTTGGTGCAGGCCTTTTCTGTCTTGCAAGCTCTCTATACATACCAGAAGCAGCTGACCAGCAAAGATGATGCATGTAAGTGAGCTTTTTTTTTTTAGATTACTGGTTCTCAAATAGGGATACAAGTACTCCAGGGGGTGCTTGAAGGCACTCCAGGGGATATTTAAGAATTAAAAAACTAATATATAAAATGGAGGGGAAAAATACGTTTACCCCCCCTTGCAAAAATATGAACAATACGGTACACGATATTTGTGGTATTTTTATTGTTACTGAGAGAGACAGAATGTAAAAAAAAAAATCCAGAAAAATCAGTACTACTGTAAACCAATTTGTATTTTTGTAATTTTATTTATACAGTGGAAACTTGATTTACAAACCCCTCTATTTGCGAACTTTTCAGCTTAGGAAATGTTCGATCGCGCCAAATATGCTTCTGTGTGCAAACCATGTCTCTGTGTAGAAACGCTTCATGCATTCATTTTATGTCCCGCCGGCAGTCGTTTTGTGCTTGCTTGTATTGAAGAGATTGAGCAAGCCGGCTGTTACCAAAGCAAGTTTTTAATTGTGATGAAACAGACTTTTCTGAAAAAAGATGCCAAAATGTACTTATTTCACAGCGCAGAAGACTGCTTCTCGTTCAGCAGCGCCTCTTCCAAGAGCGCGCACACACACACACACACACACACACACACACACAGACATGGCCCCTCCCAACCGCCAATCCTTGCTCCCTCTCTGTCTGCTCCTTGCTCTCCTCTTGTGAGTTGTTCCTTTGCTGATGTTAATGTACCCCATGTTGAGGCTACAGAACAAAAAGTCAGTTCAGTTCAGCTGTAATATTACTAATAAGCAGGATCCATGTACCTTCTTTGGATTTCTGACAGTTTTAATCTCCCTCCTAGTCATATTTTTTTGAGCAAATAATGTTCTCTTTTCCCCTAAGGTTCACCTCTTTTTGGCACCATTTTGCGGGTGATTCATTACCAGAGTGAGCACAAAGATGAGTTTTCCCGTAATGAAGATGCACAAGATAAGCAGTTCCAGACTTTAGCAGAGATCACAACTGAATTTCTATCTGACATGTGCTCTCAGACTTCAAAGGTGAAGTTGAAATGTTGACAGACTTCTACCGTAACTTAAATCAAATATTTAGAGTGAAAAAGGTGAAGCAAAGGACTAAAATGTATTCTGTGTTTTTGTAGGACACCGTATCAGCTTTGGTAAAGGAAGGTTACCTGATAGAGAAGAGTTGCCTAACAGCTTTCGGCTGTTTACTTCCCAACTATAGGACTTCAGTAAGTGAACTTCTTTCGTACACAGTTCATATCATTAAGATCTTTTTTATAATTCTTGTCACCACAATGTGTGAAACTGGGTTTTGTGGGAGTCAAACTTTGTTGTCATGCTTCGCCCATACATTATTATAAAAACACAATCTTTTTCCTGACGTATCTAAAATACAGTGGTATCACAACTTACGAGTACCTACGAGTAATTTGAGGTACGAGCTGACACAATTTGTGTTATGCTTTACGTTGCAAGCATAATTTCAGTTACAAGCCCCACCTGCTGCCGGTTGACGTAATATTTGCCATAGGGTTGTGCCGTTTGAGCAACAAAGAGTTAATATATTGTTACACATTGCTGGTCCTTCTTTGTCTACACAAAAAGCAAACATAACAGGAAGGCAAGAAACACTTTTTATTTCAACAGACTCTCGGGCCGTACCTGCTGTCAAAAGCTTAAGGACCGACCGCACAGTTCCTGTCTTCACAATAAAAGCGTTGCACCAGCCTGCCTGCGCTAACGATATAAGAGTCTCAGAAAGAGCGCACACCAGCTAGCCGTCAATTAGAGATGTCCGATAATATCGGCCTGCCGATATTATCGGCCGATAAATGCGTTAAAATGTAATATCGGAAATTATCGGTATCGTTTTTTAAATTTATTATATATATTTTTTTAAGTAAATCAACATAAAAAACACAAGATACATTTACAATTAGTGCACTAACCCAAAAAACCTTCCTCCCCCATTTACACTCATTCACACAAAAGGGTTGTTTCTTTCTGTTATTAATATTCTGGTTCTTACATTATATATCAATATATCAATACAGTCTGCAAGGTATGCAATCCGTAAGCACACATGATTGTGCGTGCTGCTGGTCCACTCATAGTACTAACCTTTAACAGTTAATTTTACTAATTTTCATTAATTACTAGTTTCTATGTAACTGTTTTTATATTGTTTTACTTTCTTTTTTATTCAAGAAAATGTTTTTAATTTATTTATCTTATTTTATTTTATTTTATTTTTGTAAAAGTACCTTATCTTCACCATACCTGTTTGTCCAAATTAGGCATAATAATGTGTTAATTCCACGACTGTATATATCGGTTGATACCGGTATCGGTAATTAAAGAGTTGGACAATATCGGAATATCGGATATAGGCAAAAAGCCATTATCGGACATCCCTACCGTCAATATACTGTATTTATTGAAAAGTGTATGAAAACGAGTATAAAAGCTGAACAAATAAGATGCCAAAAAACATCCACTTTCATGTGGTATTGGACAGAAAGGAGGACTTTCTTTCTCCTCCACAATGTAAATTTGAAAATGTGGAAGTTATCAGCACTACTGTGAATCCTGTCTCGTTCCAATCAATTCAAGTAATCAGAATCATGTAATACACCAACTTATGTTATTGTTTTCATGAAAAGGCACTATTGACAAGAGAAGGAGGGAAAGCATGGTTACCAAAAACTAGAAATAGTATATAAGCCAAAATAGCACTTAAACTGAACCCAAATTCTGAATGGGGTTTTTAAGATTGGATTTTCGTAAAAGCGGAAGTAGAAGAGTGGATGGGAGAGTGAACCAGAGCCCTAAGAGATACTGGTTTAGTTGAGTTAGCTTCCATAACCAGCCATAATGGAGGGCAATCAAATGCTTCATATTGCAGTCAATATTGAAGAATTCTAATGTTGGTGGCCCAGTAGTAAAACCTAAAGTTTGGTAGTGCTAATCCTCTTGATGATTTGGGTCTTTGTAAATATTGTTTGCGTATCCTGTGAGTCTTTTTATTCCCAATGTAGCCTAAAATCTGACTATCTAATTTACAAAAGAAGGACTGAGGGAGAAAAAGTGGTATACACTGGAACAAATAGGAAAATGGTGGAAGTACATTCCATTTAACAGCTTTGACACAAGCCACTGTCGATAAATACATAAGGACCTGCGATCAAAATCTCCCTGGATTCTGGACAACAGTGGAACAAAGTTGGCTTCATAAAATTTTGCAAGCGTGTGTGTGACCTGGACACACGCTTTGCAAGGAAACTTTGCAAGGCAATATTAAAATTGTGCAGAGGATATTTCTTAGAAGCAGAATTTATAGGAAATATTTCACTTTTACCCAAGTTCAATTTGTAGCAAGACACATGTCCATAACCCAGTGACTTGCGGTGAGGTTGATGGCTGGTGAGGCACTGACTTCATCACAGTCAGATTTACAAACATATGAACCCTAAAGAGTATCTTTTTCACCATTTGATTGGCAGCAGTTAACGGGTTATGTTTAAAAGCTCATACCAGCATTCTTCCCTGCTTGGCACTCAGCATCAAGTGTTGGAATTGGGGGGTAAATCACCAAAAATTATTCCCGGGCGCGGCGCCGCTGCTGCCCACTGCTCCCCTCACCTCCCAGGGGGTGAAGGGGATGGGTCAAATGCAGAGGACAAATTTCATTACACCTAGTGTGTGTGTGACAATCATTAGTACTTTAACTTAACTTTAACTTTACACATACAAACTGTAGCACACAAAAAGCACATTTAATAAAAAAAACATTATTATGGTCTTACCTTTACTTATAAATGAAGTCCATGCGCCGCTGTTGTGCTGGATTAATGCACCCCCTGATGGGAGTGTTATATCAACTAAAGCCTCACTTAAACTTTCCACGTGCAAGATTGAATCTATTTAAAAAAGTGTAACCGAGGGTTTATAAATGTCGCCTATACTGTATGAAACTACAAAATAACAAACACGGAGGCTCCAGTTTACATGAGGACCACTTTACCTTCTTTCAAAAACCTCCGCTCCACTCCAACGTGTTATCACTTCCGCTCTTAGCGCCTTCAAAATAAGGGCTCAAGGCATATACTGTTTAACAGCGCATAACAGGAACTTAACATCACAAAGAGGAAAGCCCATAAAAATAGGTTATAAAAGTTATTTAATAAGAAGCCAAAAAGTGCAAAAACAATAATGTTCGTGTTGGAGGAGTTGTGAATTAGGTACAGCTGCAGTCTGCAGGTGTACCTAATGTCGTGGCCCTGCAGTCATTCACAACTCCTCCAACACGAACATTATTGTTTTTGCACTTTTTTGCTTTCTTATGAAATAACTTTTTTAAATAGATTCAATCTTGCACGTGGAAAGTTTAAGTGTGGGCTTTAGTTGATATAACACTCCCGTCAGGCGTTGCACTCTACGGCGGGGGTGCAGGAGGCGGATTACTGCGAGCCTCAGCCAGTGCGTCTTTTGCAGCCGTTTTATGATCGCTCAGCACAAGAAATACGTTACACACATACAGTTGTTGACAAAATACACTGTACATTATATACCTCAGCTAACTAAACTATGGAAATGTATAATATAGTTCATATAGCAATACGGTTTCACTGCACAGCAGGCCAGCAGTTAGCCGAGTCCGCAATCCATGGTGAGGCACAACGCAGTGACGTGCCTCAACTGGCTGCTGTTCACCGCACCGTCTCTTCTCAGTATTTGAACGGCACATGTGAAAATTCAGCGATTTTAAATAACAATAATCTAAAACTGGTGAAGTTAAATGGAAAATAACTTTATAGTATAATCACTGGATACATATAACAATTTAATAACATTTTTTTCTTTTTACATTTTTTTTCTTTCCATGATGGCAGGTGAGGCCCCGCCTCACCTGCCTCTAGTGACTGCACGTCACTGCCATAACCTTAGAGAGAGTACTTAAGGCAGCCGGGGCCGAGACAGAGATGACCGAGACACAAAAGGTTGTCATCTGCATAGAGAGACTTTCACCTGCACAGTGTCTACATATGTCCACAATAAGCGGGTTGGCAGGCGTAAAAAGCAATAGACTCAGGGGGCAGCCCTGCCGTGTGGAACGGTAAAGGATAAAATATTCGGATTGAATATTATTTGTCCTGACTGAGGCCTCTGGAGATGAATATATGAGCTTAATCCATTAAATAAAACTGTTGCCAAAGCATAACTTCTCCAGCACATAAAATAGATAATTCCACTCCACTCGGCCGAATGGCTTTTTAGCATCCATAAATATCACTGCCTGTTCAGTATTAAGAGCAGGCACATCATACAATATATTGAAAAGACGTCAAAGTTTAGAAAAGGAGTGCCTATTTCGATTGAACCCGGTTTTACCCCCATTAATAATAGAAGGGAGAAAGTTATCCAAACGTAAAGGAACCTGGTTTGATCTGTGTTAATAATAGAAGGGAACATAGTATCCAGACGTAAAGCCAACAGTTTGGATGATAATTTAAAGTCCACATTTAACAGACTAATAGGGCGATACGAAGTGCACGACAAAGGGTCCTTGCCCTTTTTCAAGAGGAGAGAAACTGAAGCTTGGGTGAGAGTGTGTGGAAGACGGCCAGATTCAAACGATACATTGTACATGTCCAATAGTAGGGGGGCTAACTTATGCCAACATTTTTTTAAACGTTTATGCAAACAGCCATTTGGTCCCGGGGATTTTCCGTTTTGTAGTGATAACGCTGCAACATTTAATTCCGCAGCAGTAATTGGTCTCTCTAACATTACCGCAGCAGACTGATCAACCGAGGGGATTGACAAAAAAATGATCAAGCTCAGGAGTAGAACAATAAGAAGATAAGTTGAGGGACGCATAGAAAATTCCTGAATACATTATTGATCTCAAGATTATCTGTACTTATACCTGAAACAGATTGAATCTGTTAAATATAATTGGGATGCTGCGTAATTGATGAGCCAATGGTTTACCAGCTTTATCCCCATGTTCATAAAACTGGGATCTTGGACGAAGTGTTTGTACAGTAGCGCGGTCTGTTGCAAGAACATCAAGTTCTACCTGTAGAGAGAGCCTTTTCTTGAAAGCGTCCGGGTTTTGAGAGGTGAAGTACAAGTTATCTGACAGAGATATGTGTTGTGTCAAACTAATCAATTTAGTTTTTTCTCATAACTTTTATCTCCCTCCTAATGTCTGCCTTCAGCGCATCCCAGAATACATCCCGGGCCAAGAGAACAAAAAAATCGCAAAACAAAATCCACAAAGTCCTCATTTAAATGTAATGTATATTTAGACGCCATGGCGCACGTGTGGTTGTCCGATTTTTAAAGAATGGATCCATTGAAATTGGAGCATGATCAAAGATAACAACTACATCATATATATATAAATATTAGATATAGATGAAAGTAATTTATTATCACCTAGAAAGTAGTCAAAGCAGGTGAAAGTGTGATAAACGTTAGAGAAGAAAGAATATTGGGTTCTAAAAAGGGTGAATTACTTTAGCTGACCTTGATGGTGGGCATGGCGATCGAGCTGGGGATCGAGCCAACAGCTAAAGTCTCCTTCTTGTATTAAATAGCACATTGACAAGTCATTGCCATAGTTGGTGGCGTAAACATTTACGACGGCTACTGGGGTCTTGAAAATCTGGCCAGTGACGATAACATACCTCCTATTAGTATTAGAAATGTGTGTACAAAAGGAACATAATTATGTAGCAAAACAGCAACTCCCCTCGATTTGCCCGAAAATGAAGAGTGGTAAGTTTGTCCTATCCATCCTCTCCTCAGCTAATGTAATATCTTACTTTGTTTTATAGGATTATTAAGCCCTTTGCAATGAAAACTGGTAAACCCAATGCCACAGCTGCCGGACGTCACTTTTAAGTTCAGGCTGGGTCAGAGCAAAAACGATGCAAACATCCAATATACTGGATACAATAATGCAAGTCTGTGGTAAAACTAAAAAAATAAGCTTGACAAAATACAAACAAAAAAAACTAAACAATGGCCCCCAACTCCACACCCCAAAGCTCTTGCAGACGCATCCTTCTAAAGTGGGTGCGCGCAACATCCCCACCCCACTAAAAACAACGATCGCTCCTGTTGTACATCTAGTTAGTAAATAAAGTGCACTAAGGCATATGTTTGAATATGATGAATAAGGCCTGGCTTGTCGGATTTCTCTTAGCCAGACATTGCGTAATTCGCAGGCGCAATCCACAAAAAATAAGCTACACACAACAGGGTTGACGGCTGGAACTAGTAAAAGTGCCAATAAAATATAAAAAGCCCCCACTAAGCACGCCTTGCACTGACCATGCTCAACTGGAAGCCCTCTTGTAATGTATTTCAAACAGTATTTCTTATCTAAAAGTTTTCTATTTAAAAGGCAGGTTACATGCATTGCCGTAACAACCATTGAGGACATTGAGGTCATGTTCTTGGTATTTTAAGTGACACAAAGAAGATGATATCTGTACTCTCACAATATTATGTTAGACCCACTCGACATTCATTGCATTCGGTGTTCCCTAGAGGGAGGGTTGGGGGGGTTACCCACATATGCGGTCCTCTCCAAGGTTTCTCATAGTCATTCACATCGACGTCCCACTGGGGTGAGTTTTTCCTTGCCCTTATGTGGGCTCTGTACCGAGGATGTCGTTGTGGCTTGTGCAGCCCTTTGAGACACTTGTGATTTAGGGCTATATAAATAAACATTGATTGATTGATATTATTATATATTATATTCCTCCTCTCTGAGCTGCCACCTTACCGTGGTAGAGGAGTTTGCATGTCCCAATGATCCTAGGAGCTATGTTGTCCGGGGGGTTTCTATGCCCCCTGGTAGGGTCTCCCAAGGCAAACTGGTCCTAGGTGAGGGATCAGACAAAGAGCAGCTCGAAGACCTCGATGAAGAACACAAACCAAGGACCCAGATTTCCCTCGCCCGGACGCGGGTCACCGGGGCCCCCCTCTGGAGCCAGGCCCGGAGGTGGGGCACGATGGCGAGCGCCTGGTGGCCGGGCCTGTCCCCATGGGGCCCGGCCGGGCACAGCCCGAAGAGGCAACGTGGGTCCCCCCTCCAATGGGCTCACCACCCATAGCAGGGGCCATAGAGGTCGGGTGCAGTGTGAGCTGGGCGGCAGCCGAGGGCAGGGCACTTGGCGGTCCGATCCTCGGCTACATAAGCTGGCTCTTGGGACGTGGAACGTCACTTCGCTGGGGAGGAAGGAGCCTGAGCTAGTGCGTGAGGTGGAGAAGTTCCGGCTAGATATAGTCGGACTCACTTCGACGCACAGCAAGGGCTCTGGAACCACTTCTCTTGAGAGGGGCTGGACTCTCTTCCACTCTGGCGTTGCCGGCAGTGAGAGGCGACGGGCTGGGGTGGCAATTCTTGTTGCCCCTCGGCTCAAAGCCTGCACGTTGGAGTTCAACCCGGTGGACGAGAGGGTAGCTTCCCTCCGTCTTCGGGTGGGGGGACGGGTCCTGACTGTTGTTTGCGTTTACGCGCCAAGCGGCAGCTCAGAGTACCCACCCTTTTTGGATTCACTCGAGGGAGTACTGGAGAGTGCTCCCCCGGGTGATTCCCTCGTTCTACTGGGGGACTTCAACGCTCATGTTGGCAGCGACAGTGAAACCTGGAGAGGTGTGATTGGGAAGAATGGCCGCCCGGATCTGAACCCGAGTGGTGTTCTGTTATTGTACTTTTGTGCTCGTCACAGATTGTCGATAGCAAACACTATGTTCAAACATAAGGGTGTCCATATGTGCACTTGGCACCAGGACACCCTAGGCCGCAGTTCCATGATCGACTTTGTAGTTGTGTCATCGGATTTGCGGCCTCATGTTTTGGACACTCGGGTGAAGAGAGGGGCGGAGCTTTCTACCGATCACCACCTGGTGGTGAGTTGGCTGCGATGGTGGGGGAGGATGCCGGACAGACCTGGCAGGCCCAAACGCATTGTGAGGGTTAGCTGGGAACGCCTGGCAGAGTCTCCTGTCAGAGAGAGTTTCAATTCCCACCTCCGGAAGAACTTTGAACATGTCACGAGGGAGGTGCTGGACATTGAGTCCGAGTGGACAATGTTCCGTACCTCTATTGTCGAGGCGGCCGATTGGAGCTGTGGCCGCAAGGTAGTTGGTGCCTGTCGTGGCGGTAATCCTAGAACCCGTTGGTGGACGCCGGCGGTGAGGGATGCCGTCAGGCTGAAGAAGGAGTCCTATCGGGTTCTTTTGGCTCATGGGACTCCTGAGGCAGCAGACAGGTACCGACAGGCCAAGCGGTGTGCGGCTTCAGCGGTCGCGGAGGCAAAAACTCGGACATGGGAGGAGTTCGGGGAGGCCATGGAAAAAGACTTCCGGACGGCTTCGAAGCAATTCTGGACCACCATCCGCCGCCTTAGGAAGGGGAAGCAGTGCAGTGTCAACACCGTGTATGGTGGGGATGGTGCTCTGCTGACCTCGACTGCGGATGTTGTGGATCGGTGGAGGGAATACTTCGAAGACCTCCTCAATCCTACCAGCACGTCTTCCTATGAGGAAGCAGGGCCTGGGGAATCTGTGGTGGGCTCTCCTATTTCTGGGGCTGAGGTTGCCGAGGTAGTTAAAAAGCTCCTCGGTGGCAAGGCCCCGGGGGTGGATGAGATCCGCCCGGAGTTCCTTAAGGCTCTGGATGTTGTGGGGCTGTCTTGGTTGACAAGACTCTGCAACATCGCGTGGACATCGGGGGCGGTACCTCTGGATTGGCAGACCGGGGTGGGGGTTCCTCTCTTTAAGAAGGGGAACCGGAGGGTGTGTTCCAACTATCGTGGGATCACACTCCTCAGCCTTCCCGGTAAGGTCTATTCAGGTGTACTGGAGAGGAGGCTACGCCGGATAGTCGAACCTCGGATTCAGGAGGAACAGTGTGGTTTTCGTCCTGGTCGTGGAACTGTGGACCAGCTCTATACTCTCGGCAGGGTCCTTGAGGGTGCATGGGAGTTTGCCCAACCAGTCTACATGTGCTTTGTGGACTTGGAGAAGGCATTCGACCGTGTACCCCGGGAAGTCCTGTGGGGAGTGCTCAGAGAGTATGGGGTAACGGACTGTCTTATTGTGGCAGTTCGCTCCCTGTATAATCAGTGTCAGAGCTTGGTCCGCATTGCCGGCAGTAAGTCGGACACGTTTCCAGTGAGGGTTGGACTCCGCTAAGGCTGCCCTTTGTCACCGATTCTGTTCATAACCTTTATGGACAGAATCTCTAGGCGCAGTCAGGGCGTTGAGGGGATCTGGTTTGGTGGCTGCAGGATTAGGTCACTGCTATTTGCAGATGATGTGTTCCTGATGGCTTCCTCCGGCCAAGATCTTCAGCTCTCACTGGATCGGTTCGCAGCCGAGTGTGAAGCGACTGGGATGGGAATCAGCACCTCCAAGTCCGAGTCCATGGTTCTCTCCCGGAAAAGGGTGGAGTGCCATCTCCGGGTTGGGGAGGAGATCTTGCCCCAAGTGGAGGAGTTCAAGTACCTCGGAGTCTTGTTCACGAGTGGGGGAAGAGTGGATCATGAGACGACAGGCGGATCGGTGCGGCGTCTTCAGTAATGCGGACGCTGTATCGATCCGTTGTGGTGAAGAAGGAGCTGAGCCGGAAGGCAAAGCTCTCGATTTACCGGTCGATCTACGTTCCCATCCTCACCTATGGTCATGAGCTTTGGGTCATGACCGAAAGGACAAGATCACGGGTACAAGCGGCCGAAATGAGTTTCCTCCGCCGAGTGGCGGGGCTCTCCCTTAGAGATAGGGTGAGAAGCTCTGTCATTCGGGGGGAGCTCAAAGTAAAGCCGCTGCTCCTCCACATCGAGAGGAGCCAGATGAGGTGGTTCGGGCATCTGGTCAGGATGCCACCCGAACGCCTCCCTAGGAAGGTGTTTCGGGCACGTCCGACCGGTAGGAGGCCACGGGGAAGACCCAGGACACGCTGGGAAGACTATGTCTCCCGGCTGGCCTGGGAACGCCTCGGGATCCCCCGGGAGGAGCTGGACGAAGTGGCTGGGGAGAGGGAAGTCTGGGCTTCCCTGCTTAAACTGCTGCCCCCGCGACCCGACCTCGGATAAGCGGAAGAAGATGGATGGATGGATGGATGATTGATATTACTGACTGTAAATGTACTTTATGTAAGACATTGTGTGTTGTACTGTACATCACCATGCGGTACATCATCCTCTCACAATATACGATCTACAACTCCAGCAACGTAACACAATAAAGTCCACTTTTACTATAAACGTCATTCGATTTGAAATGTGCCATCAACATAACATGTTGTTCGAATGTTTTGAGTTATGAGCTCAGTTGTGGAAAACAATGTGCTCGTAAGTAGAGGCACCACTTTACCGGTATGTTTGGTAAGGACAAACCTTGAAAATGATGAATGTATGACCCTTAAACGGCTGTTGCTTGGTTTTGTGTTTCAGCATAGGTTCGTCAAACTCTTTTTTTTGTTAGTATAACTGTTTTTTGTATATATAGGCAATATTTTTTTATTTTTCAAAAAATAATGGTGAAGAACTATAGCAGGAATTTTAAGAGAGATCAAGAATTCCTCAGTGGGCGCGATCAGTAACTAGTACTACAGTAGTACCTCAACTTTTGAGCTTAATTGGTTCTTTTTACACTTGTTTGTCAAATAATTGTCACCCATTGAAATTAATTTAAATTAAAATAATCTGTGATTGGCACCCAAAATAGCACACTTTTAACTTTTAACAGGCCTTTTAAAAAAAAAACTGTTTAAATATTGCATAGAAAACAATACTATAGAATTAGTACAGACAACTACAGTAGTTTTATGATCTATTGTAATAATGATGTGGACTTTTATGGTATCTCCTTCCAACTGCATTTCCGTCAAACACACCATCAGAAGCTTCTCCATATTTTCATGAATATGTTTTTGCTTTTTATATGTTTTTACATTCTTGGCTGGCGTTAGACTCATTCTGCGTCAGTATGGTGCGGACTAGCAGTGCTACACTTTGTCAAGTTGACACACTTAGTCATGTTTTTGATCATTTCTATCTTTAATTCAATGAATTTCATCCACTTCATCTTCTCAGGACTGTCCTTCACACTCACTTTTTTCGTTCCAATGGTTGTAAAACATGTCAATCGCTAGTTATAAGCTATTGCTAGCGCGTAAGAACGGGTGTTTTGAGCGGCTCTTGTTACAGGATTTACTTTGACATTTGCTATACCAACCAATGGCAAGTATGCTTGGAACTAAATTTTTTTCTTGCAACTTAAAGCATAATAATTAGCCGACAGACTGCTCTTAAGTTGAGCAACCACTGTACTTGTAGTAGTAAGACCAGCATTAGCATTAAGTCTGAATACTCTACAAATATATTCTTGATAATTTGATAACTAATAATTTTGATAACTGAGACACCAAAATATTTCACAATTTGTGCCAGGTGAGGATGTCCACTGACTGCTACATACAGAAAGGTCATGTGGAAAATAAACTAAAATATTTCCACACCTCTTTCCTCTCGTGTAGTTTGATCACCTGCTGCTCATGTTGTCAGCAAGCAACCCTCAACTGGCTGACAAGGTGAAGAAACATTTTCCTGTCTGACGGCTGCTGCAGGTCAGTTTTCCGCTCTCCCTCGGAGGGTCACGTCTGCTGTTTCTAGAAGCTTCTTGGGCCCTGGCCTAATATTTGGCTTTCCATTGTAGAAACCCATTAATTCATCCGCGTCTGTGTGTCATTTTTGGCAAAATTAGTTTTTTAGTTTTTCTTTTAGTCTCCAATGTTTTATGTAGGTTATTTTGGTATTTTGTTTTATTTCTTTTTTAAAGTCATTAAAGAAAATTACATTTTTATGAATTCATGCCTTTAAGTCTTTTGTGATATGTTCAAAAATAGACACTGTGGTTAATAAGACATTCACCCGACAATATAAGGTGCATCTGCACAGGCTATTGCACAGGTGAAAAACGCAAGGCCACCTCTGGTCCGTCACATCACTTTATATTTTCTTACTAAATTTGTTCGTTCTTTCCATTTTGACAGAAAAAAAATTCATGTACTGCATGCAATTGGGTCAATATATGTTTTGGTCAATAGGCCCTTTTCCACCAAAAGTTCAGGAATTCTAGGTTCCTGTAGAAGTGTGTGGTTTGAGTTTACACCGCATTTTTTAGTTCAGTGTAGTTTATACAAGTCAGGCTGATGACGTATGGAGGAGTGGTTTAGTATATTTCTACACTAATGCCATGTAAATAAGCAGACAATATTAGGTCAGAGTTTTTATTACTAAAAAGTATTTAAATGAAATACAAAGCAATAACATATAAAACGATATGATTTAAAAAATTGTTTACCGAGTTGTTAGGCTTTTGTTCACAGTGTCCAATGGTTAGAAAGTCATCCTCTCAGTAAATTATGAATTTGTGAGGGTCAGGCGACTCCTTTTGGTCAATTTCAGCTGTAAATAACAATATATAAAGAATAAATATCAGTGTTTATCTCATGCCGACAACACAAACACATCGGCTTTAGAGTCAGCTTGTTAGCATTTGCATTCTGTTCACTCGGGTTGAAACTAATAACTACACAAATAGTGTATCTGACTACTTTTACAACATGTAATAAAGTAAATAGTTAATATTTGATGTTATTTACCTTCGTTCCATTCGTGTACTGCCTCCTTTATTTCACATTTATCCAACAAAGTCTCAGAGTAGTAAGCAGCTGAGGTCGTTTCTTCAAATCCGGCTTCATGGTCCACTGTAAATACGTTTAAAAGAGTCTGTCCATTTCTCATAGCTTTGTATATCAAAATTAAGTTTTTAAAAATAATAAACAACAATAAATTGCATGTAGTTTAAAGACTACGGCTTAGTAAAAACACTGCAAAATAGTTCCACTGTTCTTTAGCATAAAGATGCCCCATAAAACGTCCTGCAAGTCCAAAGTTCCTTTGTTCTTCTTTCTCTCCATTGTCAAGTTTGTTTTAATAGAAATGTACAAGAAATAAGAAATAAAGAAGTCTTTTACCGTACTCTGTAATGGTGGCTGTTGTGTTTGAAAAATAAGTTTTAGGAACACCCCCAAATGTGTTCAACCAATCAGCGTTTGATAGCACAGCCCGCTCCCGATAATGTTCCGGGAACCTTCCAAAAGTCCTACCTTACTGGCAGGAACAAAAAAAAAGTTCCTGAAGAACTAAATCTACATAGGTAGTTTTTGGTGAAAATACAGGGGGAACTTTATTTACCCGGGTAAATGGTAAAGTAAGTAAGTTCCTGCGGCGGACATATGGAAAAAAGAAGAAAGCTTTATTTTTAAATTGAATTTTTTGTGTGTCATAATAAAATTCAAATAAACCAACCGTTTAATTCAATGACCAATAGGGATGGCACAGACCAAATCCCGCCGGTCCTACCGAGCACCGATTCACCTAAAATCCAACGGTGCCATTTTACGGCACCAGGGTTGCGCATGACATCACGCCCGGTTGCTGGCCCACTTCAGCACTTGCCGATCAATCCAGCAGCACTGAAAGCGGACTCAGCCAAACTACCTCTAGGTAATGATTTCATTACCTAGTCAAAGAAATTGACTCAAAAAACACTCAAATGTAAGTTAAATGAAGCTCCACTTCTAAGAAAATGTGCTAGCTGGATGCTAATATTAATTGGCTTTTCTACTGACATGCTACTGATTAACATTAGTGATTTTGTATGAATTTCCATCCATCCATCCATCTTCTTCCGCTTATCCGAGGTCGGGTCGCGGGGGCAGCAGCCTAAGCAGGGAAGCCCAGACTTCCCTCTCCCAAGCCACTTCGTCCAGCTCCTCACGGGAGATCCCGAGGCGTTCCCAGGCCAGCCGGGAGAGATATTCTTCCCAACGTGTCCTGGGTCTTCCCCGTGGCCTCCTACCGGTCGGACGTGCCCGAAACACTTCCCTAGGAAGGCGTTCGGGTGGCATCCTAACCAGATGCCCGAACCACCTCATCTGGCTCCTCTCGATGTGGAGGAGCAGTGGCTTTACTTTGAGCTCCTCCCGGATGACAGAGCTTCTCACCCTATCTCTAAGGGAGAGCCCCGCCACGCGGCGGAGGAAACTCATTTCGGCCGCTTGTACTCGTGATCCTGTCCTTTCGGTCATGACCCAAAGCTCATGCCCATAGGTGAGGATGGGAACGTAGATCGACCGGTAAATTGAGAGCTTTGCCTTCCGGCTCAGTTCCTTCTTCAACACAACGGATCGATACAGCGTCTGCATTACTGAAGACGCCGCACCGATCCGCCTGTCGATCTCACGATCCACTCTTCCCTCACTCGTGAACAAGACTCCAAGGTACTTGAACTCCTCCACTTGGGGCAAGATCTCCTCCCCAACCCGGAGATGGCACTCCACCCTTTTCCGGGCGAGAACCATGGACTCAGACTTGGAGGTGCTGATTCCCATCCCAGTCGCTTCACACTCGGCTGCGAACCGATCCAGTGAGAGCTGAAGATCTTGGCCTGATGAAGCCATCCGGACCACATCATCTGCAAATAGCAGAGACCTAATCCTGCAGCCTAGAAATTCTGTCCATAAAAGTTATGAACAGAATCGGTGACAAAGGGCAGCCTTGGCGGAGTCCAACCCTCACTGGAAACGGATCCGACTTACTGCCGGCAATGCGGACCAAGCTCTGACACTGATTATACAGGGAGCGGACCGCCACAATAAGACAGTCCGTTACCCCATACTCTCTGAGCACTCCCCACAGTCAAATGCCTTCTCCAAGTCCACAAAGCACATGTAGACTGGTTGGGCAAACTCCCATGCACCCTCAAGGACCCTGCCGAGAGTATAGAGCTGGTCCACAGTTCCACGACCAGGACTAAAACCACACTGTTCCTCCTGAATCCATTGCACTGCTTCCCCTTGCTGAGGTGGTCCAGAATCGCTTCTAAGCTGTCCGGAAGTCGTTTTCCATAGCTTCCCCAAACTCGTCCCATGTCCGAGTTTTTGCCTCCGCGACCGCTGAAGCCGCACACTGCTTGGCCTGTCGGTACCTGTCTGCTGTCTCCAGAGTCCTATGGGCCAAAAGAGCCCAATAGGACTCTTTCTTCAGCTTAAAGGCATCTCTCACCGCTGGTGGACCAGCGGGTTCTAGGATTACCGCCACGACAGGCACCAACCACCTTGCGGCCACAGCTCCAATCGTCCGCCTCGACAATAGAGGTACGGAACATCGTCCACTTGGACTCAATGTCCAGCGCCTCCCTCGTGACAGGTTCAAAGTTCTTCCGCAGATGGGAATTGAAACTCTCTCTGACAGGAGAGTCTGCCAGGCGTTCCCAGCAAACCCTCACAATGCGTTTGGGCCTGCCAGGTCTGTCTGGCATCCTCCCCCACCATCACAGCCAACTCACCACCAGGTGGTGATCGGTAGAAAGCTCCGCCCCTCTCTTCACTCGAGTGTCCAAAACATGAGACCGCAAATCCGATGACACAACTACAAAGTCGATCATGGAACTGCGGCCTAGGGTTTCCTGGTGCCAAGTGCACATATGGACACCCTTGTGTTTGAACATGGTGTTTGTTATGGACAATCTGAGACAAGCACAAAAGTCCAATAACAAAACACCACTCGGGTTCAGATCCGGGCGACCATTCTTCCCAATCACGCCTCTCCAGGTTTCACTGTCGTTGCCAACATGAGCGTTGAAGTCCCCCAGTAGAACGAGGGAATCACCCGGGGGAGCACTCTCAAGTACTCCCTCGAGTGAATCCAAAAAGGGTGGGTACTCTGAGCTGCCATTTGGCGCGTAAGCGCAAACAACAGTCAGGACACGTCCCCCCACCCGAAGGCGGAGGGAAGCTACCCTCTCGTCCACTGGGTTGAACTCCAACGTGCAGGCTTTCAGCCGGGGGGCAATAAAAATTGCCACCACAGCCCGTCGCCTCTCACTGTTGGCAACGCCAGAGTGGAAGAGAGTCCAGCCCCTCTCAAGAGAACTGGTTCCAGAGCCCTTGCTGTGCGTGGAAGTGAGTCCGACTATATCTAGCCGGAAATTCTCCACCTCACGCACTAGTTCAGGCTCCTTTCCCCCCCAGCGAGGTGATGTTCCACGTCCCAAGAGCTAGCTTATGTAGCCGAGGATCGGACCGCCAAGTGCCCTGACTTCGGCTGCTGCCCATCTCACACTGCACCCGACCTCTATGGCACCTGCTATAGGTGGTGAGCCCATTGGAGGGGGGACCCACGTTGCCTCTTCGAGCTGAGCCACCAGGCGCTCGCCATCGTGCCCCACCTCCGGGCCTGGCTCCAGAGGGGGGCCCCGGTGACCCGCGTCCGGGCGAAGGAAATCTGAGTCCTTTGTTTGTGTTCTTCATAGAGATCTTCGAGCTGCTTTTTGGCTGATCCCTCACCTAGGACTAGTTTGTCTTGGGAGACCCTACCAGGGGGCATAGAAGGCCCCGGACAACATAGCTCCTAGAATTATTGGGACACGCAAACTCCTCTACCACGTTAAGGTGGCAGCTCAGAGAGGAGTGTATCAATTTCAACACCTCCAAATTTGTTAATTAATACTACAACTAAAATGCACGATACAATCAAAGAGCAGGTGCGTGGTAAGTACAATACTTAGAAGTATTAACACTTTTTAGGGAGCAACAAAAACACACAACATACCATAAATACACTGCTGCAATATAAGATCTTGTACTTGCAACTGTAATTGCAACATATTGTCAAGCTTGCAAATGATATGATAAAAACAAAAAAAGATATAACAATGGACATCAGTTATCATATTCAGCTTCTTTTTTTTTTTTTATATTGTAAAAACAATTTAATTTTATTATCAAAAATATTCATCAACACACACAAAAGTACCGTAAATTTGTTCCGTTGAGCACCGGTATCGATTCAATATAGAAAAGTTTGTATATTGAAGCACATTTCTCAGGTTCCCAGATACCGGGAATTGGTACCGTATCGGTTAAAATGTGAACGGTACCCATCCCTAATGACCAAAACATATACTGACCCAATTGTATAAATTTCAAACTTTAATATTATCTAATAATGCAACAAATATTATTTTACACCATCCATCCATCCATCCATCCATCTTCTTCCACTTATCTGAGGTCGGATCGCGGGGGCAGCAGCCTAAGCAGGGAAGCCCAGACTTTCCTCTCCCCAGCCACTTCGTCCAGCTCTTCCCGGGGGAATACCTCGAGGCGTTCCCAGGCCAGCCGGGAGACATAGTCTTCCCATCGTGTCCTGGGTCTTCCCCGTGGCCTCCTACCGGTTGGACGTGCCCTAAACACCTCCCTAGGGAGGCGTTCGGGTGGCATCCTGACCAGATGCCCTATACGTTCCAAAAAATGTAATACAATGAAAATAAATACTTGAATATCTGCCTGACTTATATTATTGTGCACTATTCAAATTACAATAGATGTTACAGTAAATAACAGGCAGCTCAGTCACCAGAATTGTACCGTTAAAAAACAGTGGTACTGTTTTTCCATTTACAGCGATAAGCTGTAAAAACACCGGTAAATTGTATAGTAAAATTCTGGCGACTGAGCTGTCTGTTTCTTATCGCAAAATCTATGTTGATTTTTTTACAGTTTACATAGAAAAGATATATAATTATAAAATGCATAGGCAATTGTGTAATAACACATCACTTTATACATTAAATTCATAAATGATTCACTGGTACATCTCTATCAAGCTGCATTAAAAAATCTTCAATTACAAAAAATAGTATTGGTCCATTGAGGCCTAACCTTATATTCTGGTCACCTTATTTGGCTAGATGCAAGAGGCAAAATATTAGGAACACCTTAGTTTGTTGCGGTGCAGTTCATGGAACAAACAATGCTGACTGTAATTCTTATTTTTCCGGTTGTCCCTATTGAAGTGACAAGTGAACTAATTTGCCACCTTTAAACGAGCTTGTGAGTCAGTCACATGTCTGTAAAACTTTGAAATAACACGTGGACCTTTACACTAAAGCCTTTTGAACCCCCGCTCTGTCTTTTTTTCATAATGTATGAGATGAAACTCAGTGAAGCCTTTTTGAGTCATCTTTCCAAGCGTATGAGTAATGGTGCTAATGCTGATGGAAACATCAAGTGTTTACCCGAGGGTGACAGTCACTCAGTAAGGACAATAAAATTAGATGAAAGGCTTAGGCCTGGCAACAATGAGCTCATTTGCTTTCCAAATGCACCATTTCGCCCACTCACGGGGAGAAGAAGAGGCCTGCCTGCGTATTACCAGCGAGCTTACGAAGGCTCTCTGAATATAGCAGCTTTTTAATTAAAGGTTGGATTGATATGTAGAACACTCTTTCTAATGGAAATCTAGAGATGGTGAGCATGTAAGCAGCGACACAGATCACCCTGTCTCTTTAATGTACCGGTAGTTCTCTCTTGGTACAAGCAGTACCTCAACTAGTTTTGTGATGCGCATCGATAACTGCGCCCTTGGTCATAGAAGCATACAATGATTCAGACAGAAACATGCGTGACCTTTAAAGATGGCTGACGGCCTGTGACCGACACTCTGGCGCGTGCTTGGCCTCAGGGCGGCGCTCCCGGGCGAGTCACGTCACCCGCATGAGAGTGAAGCTCCGATGTTTCCTGCCGCCCTGCCAAACCTGATCGTCGACCTGCCAGTCTTTGGCAACGTGTGACATGATCCGACGCCATGCTCACAACATCCGCATGACGCCGCCACGATCCGGAAACAAGCCATGCTGATGCATGTCAGGCTTCTCTGACACTAATGCCGCGTGTCAGGTTTCTTTTTTTGCTTTTCCTGTCCGCTAATGCTGTTGGCCTGACATTTCAGAGAAATGTGTTCCATTTTTGTTATATCATTGTGTTTTAATAACTCATTAGACTAAAATATTTACATTTAACATGACAAATTTGTAACATTTATTTAGCTGGAGAAGGAGAAGTGGGGAGTTCATCAAAGACTTTTGGTCTAGTTATCTGTCTGTCTGTCTGTCTGTCTGTCTGTCTGTCTGTCCTCCTCTCCGCCTGTCCATCTATCAATCTATGTGTCAGTATGTCTGCCTGTCCATCTGGTTGTCTGTTCATTTATCTGTCTACCCATTTATCTATTTGTCTGTCATCCATCAATGTATGGTACGTCCGGAAAGTATTCACAGTGCTTCACCTTTTCCACATTTTATTATGTTACAGCCTTATTTCAAAATGGAATAAATTAATTTTTTTCCTCTTATTCTACACACAATACCCCATAATGATGATATGAAAAAGTTTGTTTTAGATTTCTTTGCAAATGTATTAAAAATATAAATCTAAGAAATCACATGTACATAAGTTTTTTTTGATGCACATGTGGCAGCAGTTACAGCCTCAAGTATTTTAAATACCATGCCACAAGCTTGTACACCTATCTTTGGGCAGTTCTGCCCATTCCTCTTTGCCGCCCCTCTCAAACTCCATCAGGTTTGCAGACATTTTCAGATCTCTCCAGAGATGTTTAAACGTATTCAAGTCTGGGCTCTGGGTGGGCCACTCAAGGACATTTACAGAGTTGTCCCAAATCCATTCCTTTGATATCTTGGCTGTGTGCTTTGGATCGTTGTCCTGCTGAAAGATGAACTGTCACACCAGTCTGAGTTAAAGAGCGCTCTGGAGCAGGTTTTCATCCAGAATGTCTTTGTACATTGCTGCATTAATCTTTCCCACTATCCTGACAAGTCTCCCAGTTCCTGCCACTGAAAAACATCCCCACAGCATGATGCTGCCACCACCATGCTTCTCAGTAAGGATGGTATTGGCCTGGTGATGAGCGTTGCCTGGTTTCCTCCAAAGATGACGCCTGGCAGTCACACTAAAGAGTTCAATCTTTGTCTCATCAGACCAGAGATTTTTTTTTTTCATGGTCTGAGAGTCTTTAAGGTGAATTTTGGTAAACTTTTACGAAGGAATTATGTCTGGCCACTCCACCATACAGGCCTGATTGAAGGATTGCTGCAGAGATTGTTGTCCTTGCGTAAGGTTCTCCTCTCTTCACAGAGGAATGCTGTAGTTCTGACAGTGATTGGGGTTGTTGTTAAGTTGGTCACCTCACTGACTAGGGCCCTTCCCCCCGATCGCTCAGTTTAGACGGTCAGCCAGCTCTAGGAAGAGTCCTGGTGGTTCTTAACTTCTTCCATTAACGGATGATGGAGGCCACTGTGCTCATTGGGACTTTCAAGGCAGCAAATATTTTTCTGTATCCTTCCCCATATTAGTGCCTCAAGACAATTCTGTCTCGGGGGTCTCCAGACAATTCCTTCAACTTCATTCTTGGTTTGTGCTCTGCCATGCACTGTCAAGTGTGGGACATTGACTACAGACCGGTGTTTGCCTTTTCAAATTTTGAAATGAATTTACCAAAGGTGGACTCCAATTAAGCTGTTGGAACATCTCAAGTATGATCATTTGATACAGAATGCCCCTGAGCTGACTTTTGAGCTTCATGGCAAAGGCCATGAATACGACGTAAAGTGATGTATTAGTTTTTTTATTTTTAATACATTTGCAAAAATGTCAAAAACATTTTTTTCACATTGTCATTATGGGGTATTTTGAGGACAAAAATAAATGTATTCCATTTCAGAATAAGGCCGTAACCTAACCAAATGTGAAAAAAGTGAAGCGCTGTGAATACTTTCCGGATCTATTTGTCCATACGTTTGGCTGCCCATCCATCTGTTCGTCAATACGTCCATGTACTGTGTATTCAGTATGTGTCTGTCTGCCCAGTCACCAAAAAATATACAGTGGAACTTCGATTTACAACTTTACTGGTTCTTAAACAGGGTTTGTAAATAGAAAAGTTCATAAATTGAAGCACATTTCTCCATAAGAAACAATGTAAACATTAATAATGGGTTCCAGCCACGACAAAAGTCCCTTTTTTAGTACAACTGTGTACACTTTAAACACAATATAAAACGCTATACAATCTGTATATCTGACAAACATAACAAGGGGGTGAAGGATCAAACTTCTATTTAATATCAAAGCCAAAACAACATCTAGTTGAACTGTCCTCCTCGAATGTAGCCGTCCTGCCTGCACACACACTGTCACACTGCTCACTGTCCCGAATTTTCCGGGAGACTCCCGAATTTCAGCGCCTCTCCCGAAAACCTCCCGGGTCAAATATTCTCCCGAAAATCTCCCGGTTTCCAGCCGGAGTTGGAGGGGGCGTGACCTCCAGCTCCTGCTGGAAACTGGGAGATTTTCGGGAGACCTGAGTGACGAGTCGACAGCCTGTTTTCACGTCTGCTTTCCCACGATATAAACAGCGTGCCTGCCCAATCACGTTATAACATGTATGGATTTTAGAGAGTGCAGTGCACAACTGCGCACACAACAAGGAGTTGAAACAGAAGAACGAGGAAGATACAGCCATGGCGACGCCAACGACGAGTAAGATGAAGAAATACGCTTGAAAGTTCCAAAACGAATGGAAACAAGAATTTCAGTTTATCCAGGACAGTTCGAAGGGGAACGGGTATGCTGCCTGTAAATCTTGTAGAACAGACTTCTCCATTGAACACGGTGGCCAAATGGATATACTCACTCATGAACGGTCAGCGAAGCACAAGGTGGCGGCAGCGCAGTACCGCCTGGTCACAGCCCAGTATTATGGGCCACCTCGCTAAATGAAGACCCGAGGGTGTAACTTATGCCGAGACAAAGATGGCTATGCTGATAGCTGGAAGCAACATCCCGTTCTCATTTGCGGATGTCTTCAACAAATCCATGAAGGATATGTTCCCGGATTCAGAGATCGTTCGCCAGTATGCAAATGGCAGAACAAAGGCTACTCAAATAGTGAAAGGTAAGTGTTTTTTTTTTTTTAGTAAGCTGCAAGCTGTGTTTCTGGCTGCAAAGCACTGCACTTTCAAGTACAACAATGAGTAGATGAGTGTTATGTGTGTGTATATGTGTAAATAAATGAACACTGAAATTCAAGTATTTCTTTTATTTATATATAAATATATATATAATAAAATAAATATACATATATATAGCTAGAATTCACTGAAAGTCAAGAATTTCTTATATATACAGTATATATATAGGAAATACTTGACTTTTGATGAATTCTAGCTGTAAATATACTTCTCCCCTCTTAACCACGCCCGGCCCCCCACCACACCCCCTACCCCCCATCTCCCGAATTCGGAGGTCTCAAGGTTGGCAAGTATGTCTGTGGTGCACTCACAGCTTGAAATCACAAAACTCCTAACTTTTGTTGTATGTTCGCTGTTTAGCTACTATTGTATGTTTAAACCTAATCTATCATGGACTTTTCTACTCGGTGCTTTCGACCAAGTGTGCTAACAGTTAACGTGTGTTAGCACACTAACTGTTAGCATACTTGTGAGAATGTTAGCATGCTACCATTTTTTGCTAGCTTCTCTTATATTATCATGCTAACATTTTATGCTAGCTTTAACAGATAATTTTACTAATTTTCATTAATTACTAGTTTCTATGTAACTGTTTTTATATTGTTTTACTTTCTTTTTTATTCAAGAAAATGTTTTTAATTTATTTATCTTATTTTATAAAAAAAATTTAAAAGTACCTTGTCTTCACCATACCTGGTTGTCCAAATTAGGCATAATAATGTGTTAATTCCACGACTGCATATATCGGTTGATATCGGTATCGGTTGATATCAATATCGGTAATTAAAGAGTTGGACAATATCGGATATCGGCAAAAAGCCATTATCGGACATCCCTAGTTGCTATGGTGACAAAACAAGAGAGTGAAGAAGCAGGAACTAAGTGTCCAAAAACCAAACAGAACATGACTTAAACAAAACATGATCACAGACATGACAAAAACCAACACAGTGCGTGAACTCACAACAAATTACACACCTGCAAACCAGTGTGACTTCTGCTGTTGCCTTTGAGAGACCAGTTCAGATATGCGTGGCTTCACCTTGGCAAGTGCCACTCTCATGTCATTTTAAATTATAAATTATAAATTATAAAATAAAATGATTTATTTATTTTCACAGCAAAGTCTGTTCCTTTTCTTTGTTTTCCACCCAGACATACAATACTAGTACACAGCCCATGAAAAACAATATTTTTTGTTATTGTCATTGTAAGTGGGCCAAAACACTTATAATTAGAAAATAATCTCATGGAAATGACAACTGTCATTTGATTATAATAATAAAACATTTAATTTGTTATTTAGTCAGGTTTGGGACAGATGTGCTCACATGTGCTCCACTGAATGCTCAAGGAGATTTTGCGTTTGCTCACGCATATGGAAAATTAGAGAGAACATTGTTTGAGGGTATCCATAATACGCCGATAGGGAGAAGTTTTTATTTACACAATGAGTCGGGTGTGTCTTGTCGTGGCGGAGGCTCCGCCGAACCCCTGAAGCCGACTCACCGAACCTCTAGGGTTCGATCGAACCCTGGTTAAGAACCACTGGTATAGGGCATTTTGGTATTTCTTCTTACCCAGTTAAGTGCTAGCATGCTCACATTGTATGCCAGCTGTTTAGCTAATTCTGTATGTTTAAACCTCATCAATCATGGGCTTTTCTACATGGTGCTTTTGAGAACGTTAGCATGCTAATGTTTTTTTGCTACTTTCTATGTTTACACTACCAATTAGTGCATTTTAGTTTTTTCTCTTACCCAGTCATGTGCTAGCATTATAACGTTAGCATGCTAACCTGCTCAGTGGCCTTGTGGTTAGAGTGTCCGTCATGAGTTCAAACACTGGCCGACTCTTACCAAAGACTATAAAAATGGGACCCATTGCCTCCCTGCTTGACACCAATCACCAAAATGATTCCCGAGCACAGCCACCGCTGCTGCTCACTCCTCCCCTCACATCCGAGGGGGTGAACATAGGGATGGGTCAAATGCAGAGGATAATTTCACCACACCTAGTGTGTGTGATTATCGTTGTGACTTTAACTTGAACTTTTTCAACTAATTTTACACTTTTTTCTCTAATTCCGCAGCCATACACCTTAGAGCATGGGTGTCAAAATTGGCCCGCCGTGTAATTTCACTTGGCCCTTGAGGCGATATCAAATTAACACTAGAGCTGGCCCGCCGATTATATACAGCGGCGGTGCCACGGTAACACCGCATTCACCGCTAATTCTCATACTTGCCAACCCTCCCGGGAGACTCCCAAATTTCAGTGCCTCTCCCGAAAATCGTCACGTCCGCTTTTCATCTAGTCCGAGTGCTGGCCCAGTCTCATAATATGTGCGGTTTCTGTACGCACACACAAGTGAATGCAACGCATACTTGATCAACAGCGATACAGGTTACACTGAGGGTGGCCGTATAAACAACTTTAACACTGTTAGAAATACACGCCACACTGTGAATTCACGCCAAACAGCAATGACAAACACATTTAGGGAGAACATCCGCACCGTAACACAACATTAACACAACAGAACAGTTTGGTGGTAGCGGGGGGGTGTATTTTTTAGCGTCCCGGAAGAGCTGCAAAGGGTTCTGGGTATTTGTTCTGTTGTGTTTATGTTGTGTTACGGTGCGGATGTATGCGTTGCATTCACGTGTGTGTGCGTACAGAAGCCGCACATATTTTGTGAGTGGGCCGGCACGTTGTTAGAATGGATGAAAAGCGGACGTGACGACTGCTCGTAGAGGACGTTAAAAGCAGTGCCTTTAAGGCACGCACCCAAGACTGTGGTCCGGGTGGACTACGAGATATAATGACTGATGAACACCTTCATTCGATAATGAAGGTTGCCTCAGCTCAAAGCCGGAGCCCCGACATTAATGAACTAGCATCCAAGAAAAGATGCCAGGTATCTGGCTTGGGCACATCAGATTAGATCAGTGTGTTGCAAACTGAGCAGTTTAAAGTCCTGAATGGTTGGTTTATTCATTGTTATTTTATTTACAAATTTATTAGCCCGTGGAAAAAGTTAATGTTGATATTTACCTCAGAAGGCTGCAAATAGAAAAGAGGCATTCAATTTTTTATTTAAATTGTATTTGATATGCCATTGATATTTTTCAATTATTATTATTATTATTTGAAACTCGATTTTGCATGTCACTATAAAGTTATATAAGCCTTGCTTGTTCAATATTTAATGCAAAACTTGTTTGGGTCCCTATTAAAAGGTTAATTTGTTCAACCTTGGCCCGTGGCTTTGTTCAGTTTTAAATTTTGGCCCACTCTGTATTTGAGTTTGACACCCCTGCCTTAGAGTCATATAGTATAACTTAGTATGTGACACATGCTAACTGTTAGCATCTTAATGTCACTATGCTAATGTGCTAACTGTTTCAGCTAATTTTACATTATTTACTCTAAATTAGGAATAAAGAATAAAATCTACTTTAATGTACCTTGTTGGTTAATCTTGGTGTGCAGTAAAAAAAAGGAGTCTGTGTCGTCGACACTGTGGATGCTTCCTGAAAGTTTCAAACTACCCATATCATGTCAATTGCTGTCTTTGGACTCATATTGAGCTAGCAAAAGTAGACATCCATCCAGCCATTTTCTACGGCTTGTCCCTGTCGGAGTCGTGGGGTTGGCTGGAGGGAGCCTATCCCAGCAGCATTCAGGTGGAAGGCGGTGTACACCCTGGATAAGTCGCCACCTCATCGCAGGGCCAACACAGTAGACAAATGTTTAAAAAAAACCAAAAAACTTTAAAAAGCACATAGAGATCGATCAGCCCGCCTACAATGAATGTGCTTCCGGGCATAAAATGGCTGCCCTGCGAGGCACACAATGGGTGGATGAAACGTTTGTTCACTGAGACAAGGCTGGTACAACAACGTATATTTGGTCTGTTGTTGTGAATCGTAAACTTTGTACAGTGGAGGGGTTTCGAAATGTCTGTCTGCCCAACTGTCTGTATGTATGCGTATATGTATGCCTGCGTTACATATTTGTCTAATCAAATACATGAGGCAATTTAGGTCCACAATTTCTTGGATTGGTGTGACAAAAACGGCCATAGATAACCAGTGTTGGGACTAACGCGTTACAAAGTAACGCGTTACTGTAACGCCGTTAGTTTCGGCGGTAACTAGTAATCTAACGCGTTATTTTTTTATATTCAGTAACTCAATTATCGTTACTGCGTTATTTTACGTTATTTTTTATGTTGTATCGGCTAGAAACAGAAGATCTGCAGTGCGGTGTCGTCCTTCTGAATCTCTTGTGCCACAAGCGGAGGCGCGCTCTGTGTGTGTGTCTGGGTGTGGGGAGGGGAGGGGGGGAGGGGGTGCGCTATACAACGTAAACCGTTGGCCAACCAAAAAGTAACCACAGAACACTATAGTGTTCTATGGTTACTTTTTGGTTGGCCCTGCAGACGTGACAACAGGCTGTCCTCACTCAGGTCCGCACGGACCTGGAGGGGGCGTGCCTCAAGTCCGGCTGGAAATCGGGAAAAATTCGGGAGAATGGTTGTCCCGGGGAGAGGCACTGAAATTCGGGAGGGTTGGCAAGTATGAGATAGTCTCACTTCTTTTCTTTTGTCGAGCACAAAGAAAATAACATTTTAGTTAAATGTAAGTTGTGTCTTGGATCAAAGATCCCGTTTACTGCCCAAAACAACAATTCAAATCAGCCTGGTTAGGCTTTGTGTATGTCACGTGTGCCTTCCTTGGGTGAAGCCAGGTTTGCAGCTAGGTTGTTATTATGCGGTTTGTTACTTATATATGTTATGTTGCAACTATTTAAAATAGTTTTGTCAGTTTGTTCTGGCCTGAAATAAATTGGCCCTTTGAAACATAACTTTGTCTTTGTGTGTTGTATGTAGACCACATTGTTTGTGTGTTGTATGTAGACCACATTGATGATGCAAATGCATGTCAAGTTGATCAACAGATTGTTTTATTCTCCAGTGCAATAACAGTACTGAAATGAAGGCTAACAGGGCATTAATGGGAGCTTTTTAAAAAAAAGTAACTAAATAGTTACTTTTCACAGTAACGCATTACTTTTTGGTGTAAGTAACTGAGTTAGTAACTGAGTTACTTTTGAAATAAAGTAACTAGTAACTGTAACTAGTTACTAGTTTTCAGTAACTAACCCAACACTGTTGATAACACAATGTGCTTTCAAATTGTTTAGTATGAATGGATACTATGCTGTCATTTACATTTTTAGTCAGATTAATCACAGGGTTGCTCTTCATTAATTATCTATATTCTTTCCCTATAGGAACAATTTCCCTTGTGGATCAATAAAGTTTGTCTAAGTCTAACCATGTTGAATTCTGCATCAGCAAAGAGATTCAAGAAAGAAGGGGATTAACCCTCAGGGAACAAATGCTGACTTTTTTGCCCTTTCAGCAAATTTTTGCTGTAATTATGGTAAAATGTTGTTTTACTCCATATATACATGATTTTTCCTAAGAGGTTTTCTTCGTGTGAAATTGTTTCACAGGCGTATGTTACACTGGCAGTTATTCAATACCCCAAAGCCAAACAGGACATGAGTCCTTTATTTTTCAAAGGGCATTGAACCATTTTGGATTCATATATTTTTTCAGCCCTAAACAAAAATACCAATCATGTAATGTTTTTTGTGGTAACTCTTTGAAGGCCTTTTGCATACCTGCCAACTACTCCGGTTTTCCCGTAATTAGTACGGTTTTCATCAACCTATTCCGGGTTACGGTTGCAGTGATAAAAAATACGTTTTTTCATTAATTTAAAAAAAATTTTTTTTTAAATGCGCGAGGCTATTTATAGCACCGCTGCCAAGCACGAGGCACCTGTTGCCATTGTTTCCAAACGAGCGAACGATCATGGAATCAGCCGGAGAAAAATCGCAAACGAGTCTTAAACCGAAAAGAAAACTGCAGTCATTCCGTGAAGAATATTCAAAAGCCTATCCGGGAATAATTATCCGTTCCAAAAAGGGTGAAAACTACGCGAATTGCACCTTGTGCAGACAAGATTTTTCGATCGGACACGGAGGAATTAGCGATGTAAAAGACCACGTTGGGACAAAAGAACACAAGTCTAATGCCGTTGCTAGCGATACAAGTGGAAAACTTTCAACGTTTTTCGGATTTTAGCCACAAAAAGGTAATGACACCAATGTTGTCTATTGGAATTGTTTAGTACTGTTATACTGTTAAAAGTGTTTATACTATTTATGCTTTCAAGTCCAAGTTGAAGAAATCTTGTTAAATGTTGACAGCATAACTACCAAATACAGAAGTATGTCCTTAATATTTTTGCAGTGCTATTTCTGTTGAAAAGTTAAAATGATTACATTAGAGATGTGATGTGCCACTTTTCAAGTGTCTGATGGCTTAAATTAATTTTTCATATTTTGAATTCTTTTGAAAGGCTTACAAAAAAACTACATTTGAATTGTAATTCCATGCTATTGACAGGACTATTAATTTTAATGAAGTTAGCTTACCATGTTTACAGTATGATAATTGTGATACAAATGTGAATTTTAGGCACAGAATATTTTATACAATTGAACAAGGCAGTAGATTATACAAGCTTGGACAGAAAGTTAATAATGACACCAATTTTTTTTTTAATGGAATTGTTTAGTACTGTTTTACCATTTGTTTACTGTAAAAAGTGTTTATACTGTTTATACTTTCAATTAACAAATTGAAGTCTTGTGAAAGGTTGACAGGATAACTGGCATTAACTGTCAAAATAATTTCAAACTATTGAAGTTAGCTTACAGAATAAACATGTCAATCAACCCATATGATTTTTGCTGTAATATTTTTGTTTTGAAAAGTCACTGTGACTGATAGAAAAGTGATGGTTTTAGCAACATTTTAACCTGTCTGAATGCTAATAATCATTTTGCGTCGGGGGGCGAAGCCTGAACCCCCCACCAGGACTTTGGCCTGGACCTACCGCGGCCTGCGGCCCCTGGACCCTGGCTGCTAGGTTTTTCTGATTTCAAAAGTTGGCAGGTATGCTTTTGATTAAGTGATGTCACAGTTAACGCGTATAAATTTGCATAACAGTTATTTTACCAATTGAAACCTGTGACATTATCTGATCAAAAGACATTCATATGGGTCAGAATTTAAAAACATTACATGTTTGATATGGGTTTTTTTAGGACGGAAGTTTATTGAGAAGTTTGCTCAAAAAGAAAAATAATCCAAAATGTTTTTACGCCCATCGTAAATTTAAGGACTTATACGTCTTGTATGGCTTTGAAGATAAATTAAATCGATGACCCCACAAGGTTAAGAGAACTAAGTAAATAGTATTGGTGATGAACACATTTCGATTGATTCATGCACTTTGAGCGGGCTGTATAATTCAAGAGGCTCATGGTGTCATTTGTCAACTAAAGATCACAAAAGTCACATAAAATGTTTGTGTATTTTTAGACTTAGACTTAGTAGCAAACAGATGAGAATGCACACAAATGTTGACAGTCTCATGTCAGCAAGATACAGTTTTTGCAGGGGGAGATGAGGGATTATGAAGTGATGACGAATGTGTCGTGTGCTGTCTTGTGTTCTTTCATTCCATGGTCCGTCCTTTTCACAAGTACCTGGTCAAGGGGTGCTTATTAAGAAGCATGAGGACGTTGGACGCAATCAAAACTCTGATTAGCTTGCCGTCTTCCGTCAGTGACAACAGTGAAACTTTTGCTCTGCGGGATGCCTCGATAATATCAAAGACGATTGGCGTGTGGCTCAAATGACGCAGATGCTTGATTAATAGTCACCTTTTATGCCTATACTGTACCACAGTGATTCTCAGTGGTACACAGGCTCCATCTCGTAGTACGCCAAATAATCACTTAATTAAAGTACAGTGTTACTGTGTGTGATGTTACATTGGACAAAAATAATACATATACTTGTTTATTAAAAAAAATTTAATTTATTTTTTTGGGAATTTAAAATTAATACTTAGGCCTCCTACGCTACTGTATTTTAATGTTGGTCAATATGGTGGTACTTGGTTTTATCCGAAGTTTTATTTGAAGTGGTACTTTGTGTAAAAAAGTTAGAAAACCACTGCTGTGCCACCATTTTCTTGTATTAGCACATGGACAATTAAGTTACTATTACGTTTTGCTATTATACACAACCTCTTTCATACATAAGTTAAGAGCCTGTGCATTGTTTTTCTACTGGTATGGTTATCATATATACCAGGGGTCACCAACCTTTTTGAAACCAAGAGCTACTTCTTGGGTACTGATTAATGCAAAGGGCTACCAGTTTCCATCCATCCATTTTCTACCGCTTATTCCCTTTGGGGTCGTGGGGGGCGCTGGAGCCTATCTCAGCTACAATCGGGCGGAAGGCGGGTACACCCTGGACAAGTCGCCACCTCATCGCAGGGGCTACCAGTTTGATACACACTTAAATAAATTGCCAGAAATAGCCAATTTTCTCAATTTACCTTTAACTCTATGTTATTATTAATAATTAATGATATTTATCTTTGTGGAAACACTGATCATCTTAATGATTTCTCACAATAAATATATATAGAAACAGATAAATATCAATATGCAACACTTTATTTTTATATTTTCTCTAAGTGCACATTTTTCAAATTGAACATTTTCAAATGATCATTTCTAAGACAGTCTTGTGAAATCACAATATCCCATTTTAACTAGCTAGCCACTAACATTTTTTAACAAATCATGAATTACTTTGCACCATGTTTGTACAAATAACTCATGTAAAATACAAAAGTCAACTCTCAAATTTTTAAATAAATCATGTCACACTTTGAACTGGACACCAAATCTGTTATCTGTTTCTTTGTCAGTTAGTGAAGACCAAGTCTTTAAAATATTTTCTTGGATTTTCAAATTCTATTTGAGTTTTGTCTCTCTTAAAATTAAAAATGTCAAGCAAAGCGAGACCAGCTTGCTAGTAAATAAATACAATTTAAAAAAATAGAGGCAGCTCACTGGTAAGTGCTGCTATTTGAGCTATTTTTAGAAAAGGCCAGCGGGCTACTCATCTGGTCCTTACGGGCTACATGGTGCCCGCGGGCACCGCGTTGGTGACCCCTGATATATACAGTACATAAAATAGTAATTTAAAGAAATTCCTGCATATACATGCTTAATGGTTTACACTGTGTATGCGAAAAATACAATCAAATAAAACATTTTATTATTGTGTATGTGCATGTAAAATGAACATATAAATGTAGAATGCAAATTAAATAAAACCATAGACCTTATTTTCAATAGTTCTGTTAGATATTGGTTTTTATTCTAGGATAATAATATCAATAACAATTAGGGCTGTCAAAGTCAAACTATAATTTCCTTTAAAAAGGTACACATTTTTTTGACGCGTGATTAACATGCGCGAGGTGTACCCTGCCCTCCGCCCGAATGCAGCTGAGATAGGCTCCAGCGACCCCGAGCGGGACAAGCGGTAGAAAATGGATGGATGGAGTCCTGTCTGACCCTCTGTACGTTCCGTAGCGTGGAAGAATTTAGCTGCGTTCAGTTACTGTCCAAAGCCATGGTAAGTCGTTCTCCCAACAGGACAAGACATTTTTCATCCATGATTGCCGTGAGACGTCATTATATTCTTTAGAGCAAATGCTTGCTGGCGTGCTTGCATTCAGAGGAGCTTTACTTACCTGTTTAAATTACAGTTTATTGCATTGATAACATAAAATGTAGGTTGTTACTGTTTAACTGGTTTAGTAAAATGGAATAAAAGCTCAGCAAAAAGGAAAGACGATAGGCAGGAAGTCGAAAGGCGCCTTTTTTTGATTGAAAACAGTCAACAAAACATGTCAAAACACCTCTTCTTAAACCAATCGCACACTTTGGGCTTTAAAAAAAAAAAAAAGCTTACGCGTCACATCCGGTCTAACTACACTAACAAAATAAATATGTCCGACATACGATCAAGCCTTGATGGCCAGAGATGTTTTGTAATATCATTTATGATATTTCTACCTAAATGCTAATATTTTAAGGAATTGGGGGTGGCAGATTTTTTGGCAGGCAGAATTCTTGTGTATATTATTTTATAACATGTTATGCTTGATGGTGGCAGTACGATGTCACAGGGGATTGTGCGTGTGCCTCACAATAAAGGTGCTGGGTTCGATCCCCTGGCTTGGGGTCTTTCTGTGTAGAGTTTGCATGTTCTCCCCGTGACTCCGGGTACTGCAGCTTCCTCCCACCTCCAAAGACATGCACCTGGGGATAGGTTGATTGGCAACACTAAATTGAGTCTGAATGTTGTCTATCTGTGTTGGCCCTGCGATGAGCTGGCGACCTGTCCAGGGCGTACCCTGCCTTCCGCTCAAGTGCAGCTGGGATAGGCTCCAGCACCCCTGTGACCCCGAGAGGGACAAGCAGTAGAAAATGGATGGATCGATGATTGATAGTCCTCAATTACAGAATGTTGAGTTTGATTGATTGATTGAAACTTTTATTAGTAGATTGCACAGTGAAGTACATATTCCGTACAATTGACCACTAAATGGTAACACCCGAATAAGTTTTTCAACTTGTTTAAGTCGGGGTCCATGATACAGATACATACTATTTTCATAATACAGTCATCACACAAGATAATCATCACAGTATATACATTGAATTATTTACATTATTTACAATCCGGGGTCTGGGATATGGAGGGGGTGTTAAGTTTGGTTGGTATCAACACTTCAGTCATCAACAATTGCATCATCAGAGAAATTGACATTGGAACAGTGTAGGTCTGACTTGGTACATATGTACAGCAAGTATTGGACACAGAGAGAGAGATCAGAAATTATTAGAAAAAGTGACTACATTTGATTGTTTACATTTGATTATTTACAATCTGAAGAGGTATGATGAGGAAGGGAGGGTGTTAGTTTAGGGTTGAAGTTGCCTGGAGGTGTTCTTTTAGTGCGGTTTTGAAGGAGGATAGAGATGCCCTTTCTTTTACACCTGTTGGGAGTGCATTCCATATTGATGTGGCATAGAAAGAGAATGAGTTAAGACCTTTGTTAGATCGGAATCTGGGTTTAACGTGGTTAGTGGAGCTCCCCCTGGTGTTGTGGTTATGGCGGTCAGTAGTTTGACATGTACTTTGGTATCGGGGAGGTGTAGCGGATTTTATAAACAAGGCTCAGTGCAAGTTGTTTTACTCTGTCCTCCACTCTGAGCCAGCCCACTTTGGAGAAGTGGGTAGGAGTGAGGTGTGATCTGGGGTGGAGGTTAATTTCACAGTAACTATGAACAAAATTTGATTAATCGTGGTTAAATATTTAAATGGTTTGACAGCCCTAATATTATTACACAAATACATAAATACTTCAAAGATTCTTTAAAGTACAGTAGAAGTAAAAATAGATGGATACTTTTTATTTATTAATTGCCGAGAGAAACTCACATTTTCAGTAGCTTTACAAGGGTTTGCATGCAAAGTGTAGAAAAAAAAAAGGGGGTACAAAAAAATTGCATAATACACTTACAAACATTACCCAAGACAGGCAGGCACTGGGAAAAAGCTAAGCAATATTTATCAATTAAAATATAAAACAGATAACAGTTAACGAGAGATTTAAGATAAATACTAACTAACCCAAAATGATTTTGGTATTAATTCACTTAGGATGTAATATATGTTGGCCCAAATAGCTTATTCCAGGGGTGTCCAAGCGTTTTCCAGCAAAAATTATAAGATAATTGTGGTCTGGTCTCTTTGATACATTTTGGACATTTAAGATGCTAAAACAAAACCCAAGTAGGTCAATAAATGCTAAGCAACCTAAACAAAACAGACATCACAGCTTTTGTGTTATAGGCTACAAAGAAAACAGTTTTTGGTGTAATATCTAATAATATATCTTATTAATTAATATTGCATTTCTTTAATTTTTACAATATGGCTAGGGCCAAAAACCAAACAAACTGTGGGCTGAAAATGGCTTGCAAGCTGCACTTTGGACTCTATGCTTAGAAAAAAACTTCACAAGACAAATAACTCCTGTCCTGAATACCTGATTACTACAGAGGTTAAACATGGCACCACATTTACAAAAAGCATTTTCAATAACTTGTTATAAATAGTATAATCTTTCATGCGACGTTGGGTTGTGTGTGTGTGTGTGTGTGTGTGTGTGTGTGTGTGTGTGTGTGTGTGTGTGTGTGTGTGTGTGTGCTGTTTCCACTGTGGCAGGTGTTGACGAGTGTATACACTGATGTTTGTCACCAAGTAGCACATGCTACTGTTTGCTGTGCAAGGAAAGAATTGAAGCTAATTAAAGCAGGTGGTCCAGCGGAAGTTCACGTAGGCAGACCATTCACTGCTCTCATTAGTTAGCTGTTCGAACAAAAGTCCCCGGAACATGTGACAGAGCGGAATTCTATTCATGAAACACTTCTGGAAGACCTTGGGTTCCCTGTGGAAATTCTAATGAACACTGATCCTTTCCTATAGCCGAGGGGATAACTTTGACTGTATATCAAGTCTGGGCAAGACCTTGGCCAACTTCTAGAGACTGAAGAGAGTGAACTCCACATACTAAAGCAATGGTTTGATGTCAATAAACTATCAATCAACCTAAATAAAACAAAATATATAATTTTTGGAAATAGGAAAAATAACATACAGTGTCATATAAGAATTGATGATATGGAGATAGAAAGGGTGTACTGTATTTTTCTGACTATAAGTCGCAGTTTTTTTCATAGTTTGGCCGGGGGTGCGACTTATACTCAGGAGCGACTTATGTGTGAAATTATTAACACATTACCGTTAAATATCAAATAATATTATTTAGCTCATTCACGTAAGAGACTAGACGTATAAGATTTCATGGGATTTAGCGATTAGGAGTGATAGATTGTTTGGTAAACGTATAGCATGTTCTATATGTTATAGTTATTTGAATGACTCTTACCATAATATGTTACGTTAACATACCAGGCAAGTTCTCAGTTGGTTATGTATGCCTCATATAACATACACTTATTCAGCCTGTTGTTCACTATTCTTTATTTATTTTAAATTGCCTTTCAAATGTCTATTCTTGGTGTTGGGTTTTATCAAATAAATTTCCCCAAAAAATGCAACTTATACTCCAGTGCGACTTATATATGTTTTTTTCTTCTTTATTATGCATTTCCGGCCGGTGCGACTTATACCCCGGAGCGACTTATAGTCTGAAAAATACGGTATTCAACAACATTTTTGGGAATCTATATAGATGATCAATTAAATTGGAAACTGTACATAAATATACTCAAGACACAGATGGCAAAAATCATTGCTATGTACATAAAATTAAAAACTGTAAATCAAAAGTCTCTTAACATGTTATATAATTATTTCGTACTCCCATATCTTAATTATTGTGTTGAAATCTGGGGTAACAATTACAAATCAAACATCAACTCTATATTCTTACTTCAAAAGAAAGCGATTAGAATTGTAAATTATGCGGATTATCATGACCATACCAATGCTCTGTTTATTAAATTAAAAACTGCACGATCTTGTTGACCTCAACACTGCTATTGTGACGTACAAAGCTCATAACCACATGCTGCCTGGGTGTCTACAGGAGAGGTTCAAACGTAGAGAGAGTCCCTATGACCTCAGAGGTTCAGCTGTCTTTCAGAAAGCAAACATAAGAACGAGCTTAAAAAGTAGACGTGTTTCTGTCAGGGGGGTTCAACTGTGGAACAGCTTGGATGATTCCTTAAAATGTTCCAGTTCCATTCACACATTTAAAAAACACTTTAAGACCAATGTCTTTTGAATCAACACAGTAGTTAATACTATGATCAATGTTAATTAAAAACTAAATGTGGGATATAAATAATAATGGAAGTATAATTGTTTGCATATAGTATATAATTGGTGCAAAGGTTTAACATGTGTATAAGGATATTTCACATGCCTTTACTGTGTATATAATTGAACAGTATTTATGTTGTGTACAATGTGTATTTATAATATGTTGTGAAAAGGAAATTTCATAATTTTTGGAAGCTCATCTTGTATTTGACTTTGTTTATAGGGTTAGGCGCATTAAGTGTTCAACTTCAGCCTAAACCCTTTCGGTCTGCAATATTTTTAATTTATGAATGTACAACTGTTTGTTTATGTCAAACTGTTTGTTTATTTTGTTGACCATTGACCGAAAAAAGTCAAAAACTGTAATACTTGTCAGATTTCTTAAGCCCAATTAAATTGAACATCAAATTAAAGAGAACAAGTCAATATAGATAGTTGTTTTTTTTTGGTTTTTTTTTACATATAATTCCCTTCATGTTGTAGCATGTCTGGAAGTATCCGGCCCTCGGGCTGTAGTTTGGGGACCCCTGATTTAGAGCATTGTTTTGTAGTTTTATCTACATAAATAAAATGCATATATTTGTACATTATTCTCAAATTTTATCCCCATATGTACAAGAATATCTAATTTTACCCTTATTTATAAAATACATAATGCAACTTAAATCACAACCTACTCAGTGGCCTAGTGGTTAGAGTGTCCGCCCTGAGATCGGTAGGTTGTGAGTTCAAACCCCGGCCGAGTCATACCAAAGACTATAAAAATGGGACCCATTACCTCCCTGCTTGGCACTCAGCATCTAGGGTTGGAATTGGGGGTTAAATCACCAAAAATGATTCCCGGGCGCAGCACCGCTGCTGCCCACTGCTCCCCTCACCTCCCAGGGGGTGAACAAGGGGATGGGTCAAATGCAGAGGACAAATTTCACCACACCTAGTGTTGTGTGACAATCGTTGGGACTTTAACTTTAACTTTAACAAAGATCCTTAAATTATTGTGCAGGAAAGCGTTTGCTAACATTTTTCTACTCATTTTTAAACCATTCACTCTTATTTTAGTGCATTTTCTGTGCAATTAAAAAAGGAATCTCCTGTTTAAAGTTTTGACCCGCAGGACAGTTGCATCTTAGAGCTGCTGTGATCTTGCAGTTGGTGAATTATTAGTGTATTATAGGGCTGACATGTAGAGCGATTTAAATGTCTAATACAAGTGTTGGACAGCACCCCGAGTAAGATTAGCCAGCCAAATCTCCTGCAGCTTGATGCTCAGACAGGGAGTAAATCCTTCTTGATTAAAGTGAACAGAACTGGGACAGACTCACACTCAGACTAGTCTGCAACACAACACAAGTCTGTAGAAAAACCGGTAATCTGGAATTAGCATCCAGTGATTGTGAAAATTTGAACAGTCATGTTTCGAGCGGTGTGAGGTTTTTCATATTTGGTAATGAAAGTGGTCTTATGGCTAACGAGGTGGCTATTTTGCTGTTGTCTGTATTTAGATGTACGAATGTATGAGGTGATCTCATTACGTGGCTGCAAAGGGCATCTTCAGGAATTGAAAAATCAACATCGATAGCAGCTCTGATTGGGTCTTAAGGCTGTGGTTGAGCATCAAATGAGCACAAACTACAACATATACCCCAGTTTATTAATGAGTTACATTTGTGAAGGTAACACTGCAGAACCTTCAGGAGAGGAGAAAAGCAACAACAATGAGGCACCTGTACTCGGACCTATAGTGATCGTAAAGCTAATTATACTCTGAATGACAGGTTGGAGAGAACACAAACATGTCACATCATTATAGGAACAGAAGATCTGCTCCCTTGAAAATATGCTGTCTTTATATTTGGATGTAACTCGATACTGGACACTCGCCCTAGATCTTTATGTACAATTAAATTGAGGTACTATTCCACTATTATTATATTACAATTACATTTCACAAACATTACTGTTTGTGTGCATCATTACTCAAGCCATGCTGCTGGAAGGAAACCACAATAATTGAGAAAAATGGTTGGATGGATGTACAAACCCTGTTTCCATATGAGTTGGGGAATTGTGTTAGATGTAAATATAAACGGAATACAATGATTTGCAAATCATTTTCAACCCATATTCAGTTGAATATGCAACAAAGACAACATATTTGATGTTCAAACTGATCATTTTTTTTTTGCAAATAATCATTAACGACGTCGACGTCCCACTGGGGTGAGTTTTTCCTTGCCCGTATGTGGGCTTTGTACCGAGGATGTCGTTGTGGCTTGTGCAGCCCTTTGAGACACTTGTGATTTAGGGCTATATAAATAAAGATTGATTGATTGATTGATTGATTAACTTTAGAATGTATTGCCAGCAACACGTGGCAAAGAAGTTGGGAAAGGTGGCAATAAATACTGATAAAGTTGAGGAATGTTCATCAAACACTTATTTGGAACATCCCACAGGTGAACAGACAAATTGGGAACAGGTGGGTGCCATGATTGGGTAGAAGAGTAGATTCCATGAAATGCTCAGTCATTCACAAACAAGGATGGGGCAAGGGTCACCACTTTGTCAACAAATGCATGAGCAAATTGTTGAACAGTTTAAGAAAAACCTTTCTCAACCAGCTATTGCAAGGAATTTAGGGATTTCACCATCTACGGTCCGTAATATCATCAAAGGGTTCAGAGAATCTGGAGAAATCACTGCACGTAAGCAGCTAAGCCGGTGACCTTCGATCCCTCAGGCTGTACTGCATCAACAAGTGACATCAGTGTGTAAAGGATATCACCACATGGGCTCAGGAACACTTCATAAACCCACTGTCAGTAACTACAGTTGGTCGCTACATCTGTAAGTGCAAGTTAAAACTCTCCTATGCAAGGCAAAAACCGTTTATCAACAAACCCCAGAAACGCTGTTGGCTTTGCTGGGCCTGAGCTCATCTAAGATGGACTGATACAAAGTGGAAAAGTGTTCTGTGGTCTGACGAGTCCACATTTCAAATTGTTTTTGGAAACTGTGGACGTCGTGTCCTCCGGGCCAAAGAGGAAAAGAACCATCCAGATTGTTATAGGCGCAAAGTTGAAAAGCCAGCATCTGTGATGGTATGGGGGTGTATTATGGCCCAAAGCATGGGTAACTTACACATCTGTGAAGGCGCCATTAATGCTGAAAGGTACATACAGGTTTTGGAGCAACATATGTTGCCATCCAAGCAACGTTACCATGGACGCCCCTGCTTATTTTAGCAAGACAATGCCAAGCCACGTGTTGCATCAACGTGGCTTCATAGTAAAAGAGTGCGGGTACTAGACTGGCCTGCCTGTAGTCCAGACCTGTCTCCCATTGAAAATGTGTGGCGCATTATGAAGCCTAAAATACCACAACGGAGACCCCCGGACTGTTGAACAACTTAAGCTGTACATCAAGCAAGAATGGGAAATAATTCCACATGAGAAGCTTAAAAAATGTGTCTCCTCAGTTCCCAAACGTTTACTGAGTGTTGTTAAAAGGAAAGGCCATGTAACACAGTGGTGAACATGCCCTTCCCCAACTACTTTGGCACGTGTTGCAGCCATGAAATTCTAAGATAATTATTTGCAAAAAAAAAAAAAAGTTTATGAGTTTGAACATCAAATATCTTGTCTTTGTAGTGCATTCAATTGAATATGGGTTGAAAAGGATTTGCAAATCATTGTATTCCGTTTATATTTACATCTAACACAATTTCCCAACTCATATGGAAACGGGGTTTGTATCAATTGTCTGAGTCCAGTCATTAGTCACATGGTCTAATTATTGCAGGATTTAGTTGATACTAAACAATGGTTGCTTTAAAAAAACATTCACAGAGTATTATGTCTTTAAACATGTATGTATTTTCAGTAGTGCTGTTAATCTAGTTGCTATATTGCCAAATAGTATATTGCAGAAATCCAAGAATCGATCCTAAATCGAATAATCAACCCAAGAATCAGAATCGAATTGTGAGTCGTCGTAAGAGTCACATTCCAATATACTGGATAATAGCCACTGCACTGTAAGTGACATTAAACATTACAACTTTGTTCTCATACAACATAAATACAATACATTAAGGATGAGTTATGGGTAACAAATGTTTGGACACCCCTGACAAACAGCTATAAATACAACAGTGCAGGAAAATGCTTTGTAACGTGTACTAGCACTCAAATAATCTAGTTAAAATTGTATTAGGCTGGAAAAATACAACTAAAAGCATAATTTCTAGTAATTAAAGTGTCACGCTTGGTGATACTCTAGCGCAGGCCTGGGCAATTATTTTGACTCGGGGGGCCACATTTAGAGAAATAAAAATTGTGTTTGGGAGCCGGTATATCTATCTATCTATATGTATACACACACACACACACACACACACACACAAGATGTGACAATCTGATGTAGAAAATGTGTGTTTGGGTCCTATTTTTAGGAACACTAATACAAAAACTCACAATAATGTCTGATTGAAAGCTAAAAACTTTATGACAGACCGCCTTAAAAAACGGAATGGAATTTAAAATTTTCTACTGAATAAGACACCCAGAAAGTACATGATAAAAATGTGGGATTTACGATATTAACTATGAACGATAAAACACTGAATATTGACAACATATGAACATCGCTCCTCTTTTACTTCCCACACCCCTTCTTGATCGACATATTTTACAATCAAGCTAAACCCCAAAAAAAATGCAAAAAACACGGCCAAGTATGAATGCGAAGGGTAAAAAAAAAGAAAAACCCACCTACAATCTGATATATCTGATATAATATCACTTTTCTTGCAGAACTTTGTTGTGAAAATCTCCTTCCACGTCTGTCCCTGACACTGGCATTTCAGGCTAGCCGCTCTGGAAACACTCTGTGGAAACAAACCACACCCACACTGCTTGGTGCCTCTGAGCTGCTGTGACTTAGATTACCATAGTAACTAGTATACCGTGCAAAAGCACAGATTCCGACCATTGAAATACTTTGTATAGTTCAAGACTTACAGTAATTTGAAAACATCCCTGCACATTCTAATGGAAGCTACAGTTTCAGTCTTAAAGATTTAAAAAATGATTTGGGAATGTCCGGCTGGCCGGATTGAAAAGCTTAACGGGCCACATGCGGCACTCGGGCCTTAATTTGCCCAGGTCTGCTATAGCGGATAGAGGCTAGCGGATAGAGGCCAGCGGATCCCAAGCTGCAAAACACAGGCTGGAGTATGAAGAAAAAGTGTCATTAGACTTAGACTTAGACTTAGACTTAGACTTCCTTTTTATTGTCATTCAAATTTGAACTTTACAGTACAGATAAGAACAAAATTTTGTTTCATTAGCTCATGGTAGTGCAGGATAAAAAAGCAATAAGGTGCAGATATAAATAAATAGATTACTATACAGATAAATATATTGCACTTTTGCATATGCATCCAGGTTTATGGATGTATATTATATTGTCTTTATATTCCAGCGAGTTAATCCATTTTTGAGTTCCATTAATCCATTATTGCTCAAACAGGATTAAGAGCAACACTTAAGTAGATAACAAAATGGTGCATTTAAAAAAAGGAATAAAAGATTGCACCGCGAAAAATACTGCAACAGGTAAAATATGATAATCGAGAACAGAGTGGCTACCTGAGCCGGGAGGAAGGGCAAGAAGGCCAAAGGTCTTACAGGAACTGGAATCGAGAAGAAGAATCCAGAGCATGAATCCGAAGTCATGTGTCCATGAGGAGTAATCAGCCAGCGCCTGGTGTGATTAAATAGGCCTGTTAATTACGCACACCTGCAGCACCCCCTGGTAATTATGCCTGGCTCAGGGATTGGTTAAGTATGTAACAGAAAACAAAGGGGCGGTAACAAAGAAAACACAAGACACAAAAGAAAAACCAAGTAACTGCTCCAACAACTGAACGCCTAAATGGTTTTACAGCCCAAACAAAAGGTGCCAAACAAGTGGATGGTAATTGGTGTCACATTAGCATGTGACATATAGTTGAATTAGGCAAAAAAATAAATAGCATAATCCATCCATCCATCCATCTTCTTCCGCTTATCCGAGGTCGAGTCGCGGGGGCAACAGCCTAAGCAGGGAAGCCCAGTCTTCCCTCTCCCCAGCCACTTCGTCCAGCTCCTCCCGGGGGATCTCGAGGCGTTCCCAGGCCAGCCGGGAGACATAGTCTTCCCAACGTGTCCTGGGTCTTCCCCGTGGCCTCCTACCGGTCGGACGTGCCCTAAACACCTCCCGAGGGAGGCGATCGGGTGACATCCTGACCAGATGCCCGAACCACCTCATCTGGCTCCTCTCGATGTGGAGGAGCAGCGGCTTTACTTTGAGCTCCCCCCGGATGACAGAGCTTCTCACCCTATCTCTAAGGGAGAGCCCCGCCACCCGGCGGAGGAAACTCATTTCGGCCGCTTGTACCCGTGATCTTGTCCTTTCGGTCATAGCCCAAAGCTCATGACCATAGGTGAGGATGGGAACGTAGATCGACCGGTAAATTGAGAGCTTTGCCTTCCGGCTCAGCTCCTTCTTCACCACAACGGATCGATACAGCGTAGCATAATACTGTAAGTAATATTTAATATTAGTAATGACAGATTTTTACCTATTACAAAATCCAAAACTAGTGAAGTTGACACGTTGTGTAAATCGTAAATAAAAACAGATTACAATGATTTGCACATCCTTTTCAACGTATATTTAATTGAAGAGACTGCAAAGACAAGATATTTAATGTTCGGACTGAGAAACGTAATTTTCTTTTGCAAATAATTATTAACTTAGAATTTAATGGCAGCAACACTTTGCAAACAAGTTGGCACAGCGGGATTTTTACCACTGTGTTACATGGCCTTTCCTTTTAACAACACTCAGTAAACGTTTGGGAACTGAGGAGACCAATTTTTTTAAGTTTTTCAGGCTAAATTCTTTCCCATTCTTACTTGATGTACAGGTTTGGACTACAGGCAGGCCAGTCTAGTACCCACACTATTTTACTATGAAGCCACGCTGTTGTAACACATGGTTTGGCATTGTCTTGCTGAAATAAGCAGGGGCATCCATGATAACGTTGCTTGGATGGCAACATATGTTGCTCCAAAACCTGTATGTACCTTTCAGCATTAATGGCGCCTTCACAGATGTGTAAGTTACCCATGCCTTGGGCACTAATACACCCCCATACCATCACAGATGCTAGCTTTTCAACTTTGCGCCTATAACAATCCGCATGGTTCATTTCCTCCTAGTTCCGTAGGACACAACGTCCAAAGTTTCCAAAAATAATTTGAAATGTGGACTCGTCAGACCACAGAACACTTTTCCACTTTGCATCAGTCCATCTTAGATGAGCTCGGGCCCAGCGAAGCCAGCGGCGTTTCTGGGTGTTGTTGATTAATGGCTTTCGCTTTGCATAGTAGAGTTTCAACTTGCACTTACAGATGTAGCGACAAACTGTAGTTACTGACAGTGGTTTTCTGAAGTGTTCCTGAGCCCATGTGGTGATATCCTATACGCACTGATGTCACTTTTTGATGCAGTACCGCCTGAGGGATCGAAGGTCCATCATATTATCGCTTACGTGCAGTGATTTCTCCAGATTCTCTGACCCTTTTGATGATATTACGGACCGTAGATGGTGAAATCCCCAAATTCCTTGCAATAGCTGGTTCTTAAACTGTTCGACAATTTGCTCACGCATTTGTTCACAAAGTAGTGACCCTCGCCCCATCCTTGTTTGTGAATGACTGAGCATTTCACAGAAGCTGCTTTTATACCCAATCATGGCACCCACCTGTTCCCAACTAGCTTGTTCACCTGTGGGATGTTCCAAATAAGTGTTTGATGGGCATTCCTCAACTTTCTCAGTCTTTTTTGCCGCTTGTGCCACCTTTTTAGAAACATTTTGCAGGCATCAAATTCCAAATGAGCTAATATTTGCAAAAAATAACAAAGTTTACCAGTTCAAACATTAAATATCTTGTCTTTGCAGTCTATTCAATTGAATATAGGTTGAAAAGGAGTTGCAAATCATTGTATTCTGTTTTTATTTACGATTTCCACAATGTGCCAACTTCACTGGTTTTGGGTTTTCTACATTATTATATATAGTATAATATTTTAATGTACAAATACCACAGTATGAAAGCAATTATACAACAGCTAATAAATAATAGTTAAAGAATTGCAAAATGGTACAGTACCATATAGTTTTTGACACTGTTGTCCTTTTTGTGTGTTACCGTTAGAGATAAACATGTTTAGTAGACTCTATTGCACTGGTTCTTAACCTGAGTTCGATCGAACCCTAGGGGTTCGGTGAGTCGGCCTCAGGGGTTCGACGGAGTCTCCGCCGCGGAGGTCAAGACACACCCGACTCATCGTGTAAATAAAAACTTCTCTCTATCGGCGTATTATGGATAACCCCAAACAATGTTCCTTCTAATTTTCCATATGCCTGAGCAAACGCAAAAACTCCTTGAGCATTCAGTGGAGCACATGTGAGCGACGTCAGACGTGCACATGCACTGTGGCTACACCAGCAGCACACCAGTCCCAAACCTGACTAAATAACAAGTTAAATGTTTTATTATTATAATCAAATGACAACAGTCATTTCCATGAGATTATTTTCTAATATAAGTGTTTTGGCCCACTTACAATGACAATAACAAAAAATATTGTTTTTCATGAGCTGTGTACTAGGTGGGGGTGCAAATAATTTGTACCCCTTTCAGATATCGCATTTAGATCCCACTAAAACATTCACATGTTGCACAATGAGATGTAAACATGGGATCATGTGTACATTCCTGTAACTTTCTGTTTGTAAAATATATCTTTATTAGTATTTCTTTAATATAATAACATCATTTCATGATTAATATTTACAAATTAAGAAAAAACATTTTATTTTTCACTAGAGAAGGGTTCGGTGAATGCGCATATGAAACTGGTGGGGTTCGGTACCTCCAACAAGGTTATGAACCACTGCTCTATTGCAATATTACACAACACAACATATGAGGTTATAACCTGTTTAATATGAACCTTTGAATCATACAAAATATGTTTATTGCTGCGTGAGCAGACAATTAATAATATCCTGTTTGTACTCCTACAATTGTTTCCCATATGAGTAAAGGCTGTGTGTCTACTGTAGGAAGTGTACACATTTATCTTGCTGTTCCATATTGTGTTTAAATGCTCCTTAGCTATCCATAGATTAAAATAAGGGCACAGTGTTGTTGCCAAGGTCTGCATCGTAGCTATTCTTTTGTGTGCATTATAACTGATCTGGGTTCAGCTCCCGACTCTAGGAAGTCAGCTTCACTGCTTCCTGAGTTGTGTAAAGCACCTGCCTCTGTCACGGGGGACACAGGCCGGGACCACCTGAGACAGGCAGCATGTGCGTCAGCCACATGCATGATGTACACCGCACATTAAAGTCCTCCTCTTGTCTTCCTCCACTATAGGAAGTGGCCGTGTTTAAGTATCTTAGGTTGCGCACTCGTGTTAATTGTGCTTGCAAAGGCAACCTGGGCCTTTTTCCCTGATTGTCTTGATCTTATTAAACAGCTCAGGGTGTTAAATAAAGCAAAACACGCAGATTATAGGTGTCATGTGCACCCAAACCCAGAGGTTGCTTACAGTGCACAGCAATGGATTTTCAAAGGGGGGCATGTTGGGATCATGGAACAATGCAGGCAGGTGGTCCACGCTTAAATCCTTTTAAACCTCGACCTCCTCTTAAAGTCTTAAGGTGTCAACCAACCACAGCAATGTTGACAGAGAAATTAAAAACAAGGTTTGAGTGCATCTTTAACATGTTTTCTTTGTCAAATGACAATAATCCTCCAACATGAATCACTTTTTGTCCAATCACCTAAATCTGACTTTCCGATTGGTTGCAAACCCGACTTTAAAAAAAAAAAAAAAAAAAAAAGATGGAAAGAGAGAGTTTTTATCCCACTCAAATTACGTACAGTGATGCTCCCCTTTTCTCATTTGCTGCTGTCCCTCAGATTATTGCTCTTCTAAGACCCCTCCTCTTTCTCTGTGTGGTTAAATAGCCTAGTGTTCTGCTTCTCAGGGTCAGACAGCCCACTTTGCGTAGAGGCGGTTGCCTAAAAGATAATCCACCGGCAATATTAACCAGGTATATACTGTAGGCTTTAGGCTGCACTTTAAAATGTACTCCAACAGGATCGATGGACCTCGAAGGGGAAGATCTTTTGACTCTATCAACATTGGCTTTGAAGACAAACTACTTAACAACGAGGTAAGAATATTGACTTACTTTCACATAAGAAGAAGAGGCAAGATGAAGGATCTACGCTACATCATCTCATTTATTAAACTTAGTTTCCATTTTTATGAAACCACATTGTAAAAATATACCAGGAGTGGACAGTATTATTCCACAGTAAAATATTGTAATCAAAATGTACTGTAACCTTACAACAGGTATATTGTGTCGTTGTGGCTTGTGCAGCCCTTTGAGACACTTGTGATTGAGGGCTATATAAATAAACTTTGATTGATTGATTGATGCAAATGATGTAAAAATGCAATAATGCAATAAATACAATGACCTTTTTTACAGTGCATGTAGCAATGATCACTGGGAAATTAGTGCAACTTCCAAACTTTAAAAGCTGTTTACTATGTGAATGTACATTTTAGTATTTGGATTAGATTTTACGAATGAGTTCTTAATATGTCTCACTAAAAAGTGGATTTAGGGGGGGAAAAAGTGAGATACTATTTAATACTAAGGGTTAAAATGTGAGCTGCCTGCTAAGGTCTAAGCTCACAGTGCACGGGGAGGTATAATAAAAGGCTTTCCTGCGCTCTAAATGGGATTGTTGTAAGTCGATTGGAAGGAAAAAGAGACGAGTTCATCATCGTTAAATCGAGCCGAAGAAGAGTTGACCCCCAGGCGACTTGATTCAGTGATGCTTTCAGGGGCTCTGCTGACACGGATCCACCAAAAACTGCTCTCACGGGCTGTCGGTGGTACGTTTGAGAGGCGAAACATGGTAGGGACTGACGATTCTTGTAGAAAAAAATGTGAATTATTGATGGAAAAAAAAAAACTTTTGGAGTATTTTGTATTTATCCTTTTTATGATCCTAACCCTGCATTTAATTCAAACCGAGTTTTTCTGTGATGCTATAAATAATAGCTTTCTTGAGCGGGATTATTGTGTGTTTTCCCTTTTGTGCGCATAGGTCAATGTAAGGCCACTATCCGTGGTGAAAGTCTTGTGACGCTGATCTCTGTGTCTGTCTCAAGCATTGACATACTCATCCCCTGTTGCACACGTTAACAAGCTACGCATATTGTTTGGTTTAGAATACACACAAAGGATTATGACAGCATTGTGTGAGAGAGCTTCATGTGGTGATGCATGTTCCCTTCAATGGATATTTTGGTGGCAAGATGGTTTTATGTGATTACGAGTTGTGATTTGGCGTTATTACCTGTTTTTAAGCTAGAGTTCCCTCCAAAGGAAGGAATCGTATTTTAGAGTCAAACACTCTTTCCTCCTCAAAACATAGGGGAAGGGGTGAAAACACACCCCTAATAAACAAGACTCTACTATAACCTGTATAATTTTTAAGCAAGTAAGTACAGTATTATAGTCGTGTTGCACATATGTAAAATGTCAAATTAATATTTTTCTTAAATCAGATTACTCAAAGTTTTGAATTTGGATTTAGATTTGTCCAGGGTGAACTGCAGGATAGGCTCCAGCCCCCCGCACCCGAGAGGGACAAGCGGTAGAAAATGAGTGGATGGATGATTAATCACGAGTTCTTACTCACCAGCATGATTTAAAACAACTTGAAAACAGAGCCAAATATTTGGACACCAAAATGCAATTTTATGGTCAGAATGTCATACAAGAAGTGTTTTAATTGAATTTACTTCATTTATTTCAGGGGTCCCCAAACTTTTTGACTCGGGGGACCGCATTGGGTTACAATTTGGCCGGGGGCCGGGCTGTATATATATATATATATATATATATATATATATATATATATATATATATATATATATATATATTTAGGTTCGGTTGCCACGGATGAAGCGCTGGCTGTCCAAAGTCGGGACCCGGGGTGGACCGCTCGTCTGTGCATCGGTTGGGGACGTCTTTGCGCTGCTGACCTGTCGCCGCTCGGGATGGTCTCCTGCTGGCCCCACTATGGACTGGACTTTCACTATTATGTTAGATCCACTATGGACTGGACTCGCACAATATTATGCTAGATCCACTCGACGTCCATTGCACCGGTCGCCCAGGGGGGTCCCCACATCTGCGGTCCCCTCCAAGGTTTCTCATTGTCCCATTGGGTTGAGTTTTTCCTTGCCCTGATGTGGGATCTGAGCCGAGGATGTCGTTGTGGCTTGTGCAGTGATTTAGGGCTATATAAGTAAACATTGATTGATTGATTGATATATATATATATATATATATATATATATATATATATATATATATATATATATATATATATATATATATATATATATATATATATATATATATATTCAGAGCGGGATTGATGTCACGTTATCGATGGGAAAGTGCACTTTTAGACAATATGATTTGCCTGGGATCTGAGCCGAGGATGTCGTTGTGGCTTGTGCAGTGATTTAGGGCTATATAAGTAAACATTGATTGATTGATTGATATATATATATATATATATATATATATATATATATATATATATATATATATATATATATTCAGAGCGGGATTGATGTCACGTTATCGATGGGAAAGTGCACTTTTAGACAATATGATTTGCCTGGGCGATTAAAAAGGACAGATTTTAAAAAATTATAATAAAAATATATAGATACATATATTTTTTTTTTTTAACTTGGGACTTCCCGCTGGCCGGATTTTGGACGCTGGCGGGCCATAGTTTGGGGATCCCTGATTTATTTGCTCAAAACTAACAGTTGTATCAGTTTTATACAACTGTTAGTTTTATCTAAAGTACCGTAATAGGGTATATTTTGGAGTAAAATTTTCCAGTGAGCACACTCTACTCCAGGGGTCCTCAAACTTTTTGACTCGGGGGCCGCATTGGGTTAAAACGGAGGCCGGGTTGTATATATATATATATATATATATATATATATATGTATATGTATATGTATATTCCTCGCACACTAATTGACTGAAAGAGAGCGCATTTGACGCGGATGATGTCACGTTATCGATGGGAAAATGCATTTTTAGACCATATGATTTGCCTGAGTGGCTAGGAGACACCGAGAGTAACAAGCGGTAGAAAATGGATTAGAAAGGACAGATTCTAAAAAATAATAATACAAAAAAAAAGTTTTTTGTTTTTTTTTAAACCTGGGACTTCCCGCGGGCCGTATTTTGGACGCTGGCGGGCCGTATCCAGCCCGCGGACCGTAGTTTGGGGACCCCTGCTCTACTCTTTCATCTTTCCACTGGCGTATGCACTGACCTGATCACTAATCGTATAACAAGCGCTGCCTTTGATTAAGGTAAAGGAGCATGTACAGACAAAATAAATAGTGTGATTGATGCACATACCGTATATACATGACTAGTGCAATTGTTTATGATGAGTGAACTCATTGTTTTTGACGCATCTTATATTTAGATAACATTACCAGCATATTTATACCTGTAAGTAAGTCATGCAGGTCTACCGTAACTGTGGTAAAACAAGTGCTTCAAGTCGGATATCTTCTCGCTGGCTCGTCAATCAGATGTGCTGCGTTCACTTACTGTACTTGTCAATAATTACTGCTTTCAGATAAACAAATCAACCTTCACCAAAATCGAAGAAAACACAGAGAAGAATTCAACAGAGAAAGGCAGAGCAACAATTATCTTTTCCCTCAAGAATGAAGTGGGAGGACTCGTAAAGGCGCTTAAACTCTTCCAAGTATGGACATGTTTTATACTACTTGCAAATGTACTTTGTTTGTGACTATTTCCCACAATATGGAAGCTAATTATACATTTTAGGTATCCTCACCAGTGTATTCTTTTGCAGGAAAACCATGTCAACCTGGTGCATATTGAGTCCAGGAAATCAAAAAGGCGCAACTCCGAGTTTGAAATCTTTGTGGACTGCGACAGCAACCACGAACAACTCAATGAAATCATCCAGCTGCTGCGAAAGCACGTGAACGTGGTGGACATGGAGCCTCCAGATAACTCCTGTTTGCAGGAGGAAGGTAGATGGATCCATGAAGTGTTTAAGGACCCAAAAGACCGCCATCCTAATTCTGAATTGCACTATGCTATCTCTTCCCAGATATGCATAATGTACTGTGGTTCCCAAAGAAAATTTCCGACTTGGACAAGTGTGCTAATCGTGTCCTGATGTATGGTTTGGAGTTGGATGCTGATCATCCGGTATGAAAGGAAAGATTAATCTATTTTACACTTTCTGATTAAAAGCGTTCTCATGTAATGTATTTTTTCTCCATCAGGGCTTTAAGGACAATGTCTACCGCAAAAGAAGAAAGTACTTTGCAGATCTTGCTATGTCCTACAAACAGTAAGCCTGTTAAACAAATGTATATTTACTTGCGTTACTGCACATCTTTTTTTTTTTTAAGTTGTTTTCTAGAATCAGTATTTGTGCTTTTGCATAAGTTCTGTATGTTGACTTTCGTGCACAGGTGTCAAACTCACTAATTTTTAGTGGCCCGCGATAGCCTAAGAATAATGTGCGTCAATAAAGCTCTTCTTTCTTTCTTGCTATATTTATATTTGTTCTTTCACTTTTGAGAGAAAAATGGTACTAAATGCAATTGCACGTCTTCTAAACTTGAATATTATCTGATCACGCAAAAGGATATTCCAAGCTTTGTTTTGTTATCAAAACTTGATTATTTGCTTGTCACCTTGATTTGTAGGGGGGGGGGGTAGGTTTGGTTGTTATCATCATTTCAGTCATCAACAATTGAGAACAGAGAAAGAGAGAGAGAGAGAGATCAGAAGACATAAGAAAAAGTATCTACATTTGATTATTTACCTTTGATTATTAACAGTCCGGGGAGGGTGTTAGTTTAGGGTTGAAGTTGCCTGGAAGTGTACTTTTATTGCGGTTTTGAAGGAGGATAGAGATGCCCTTTCTTTTATACCTGTTGGGAGCACATTCTACATTGATGTGGCATAGAAAGAGAATGAGTTAAGACCTTTGTTAGATCGGAATCTGGGTTTAACGTGGTTAGTGGAGGTCCCCCTGGTGTTGTGGTTATGGCGGTAGTTTGACATGTACTTCGGTATCAGGGAGGTGTAGCGGATTTTATAGACTAGGCTTAGTGCAAGTTGTTTTACTCCGTCCTCCACCCTGAGCCAGCCCACTTTGGAGAAGTGGGTAGGAGTGAGGTGGGATCTGGGGTGGAGGTCTAGAAGTAATCTGACTAGCTTGTTCTGGGATGTTTGGAGTTTAGATTTGAGGGTTTTGGAGGTGCTAGGGTACCAAGAGGTGCATGCGTAATCGAAAAAGAGTTGAACGAGAGTTCCCGCTAGAATCCTCATGGTGCTTTTGTTGACCAGAGACGAGATTCTATAGAGAAATCTCGTTCGTTGGTTGACCTTTTTGATTACCGATTACAGTTATATGCAAACATGATGCAATAGTCATGAGACTCTGAAGGCAGCCATAACTGTATTCTGCTCATGTTAGGCGTTACGAATTAGGAAACAAAGCAGCTGAAAACATTACAGAATGGTGCACAACAAAAAGTGTAAATCATGGCAAAAACGGTTTGGTTATTTTTAACTTAAAAAAAACAAAACTTTTTGTTTGACCAATTTATAAATTTCTTGTTCTGATGGCTTTTGCATAATTTAAAGGGACTGTTTGCAACTTGAACAAAGTTAAATTTTTCAATCCAAAGAACACCATCGGCAAGCTTTTTGTTAGTTGTTTAACAGAACATACACATTTTTTTACATGTCTATATGTGTCACTAATACTGATTATATTGAAAACAAATGCTCGTCTGCCCGAATAATTTGTCTGGCGTTCAGGCTTGTCACTCACTGCTGTCTCATACGCACATACACAAAAGTAACAAACAATTTGCAGTCAAGTTGTTGTTATGACAGACTATACATTCAATGATGGTTAATGTTAGTAGCTGAACTTTGCCAAATCGCTATCATTAGCTAACAACAGACATACGCATAATGTGTGTGCGTGTGTTTCATGGGGCGTTATTTACATGCTCAAAACTGAAAGAGGGCAGGATATAATGCTTACAACACTTACGCCCTCTAGAGAGTAGCGTAATGATTGCAAAAAGCCCCTTAAATGTTTTATCTCAGGCTTAAATCTAAATATTACTTTAGATAAGGATATTAGTCCAACATAAAGTGTCTGGTAAGAAATTATTATTTTGTATGATTTTTCCCCCCTGATTTCAGATTATTAGTCTACAGTCATCACTTTAAATATTGCGGCTTCACCACATCACAGATTTTTTTGTGGGATATGTTTTCATATATATATACAGGACTGTCTCAGAAAATTAGAATATTGTGATAAGGTTCTTTATTTTCTGTAATGCAATTAAAAAAAACAAAAATGTCATACATTCTGGATTCATTACACATCAACTGAAATATTGCAAACCTTTTATTGTTTTAACATTGCTGATTATGGCATACATCTTAAGAAAACTCAAAAATCCTATCTCAAAAAATTTGAATATTTCCTCAGACTAAGTAAAAAAAAAAAATTATAACAGCAAAACAAAATCAAACATTTGAAAATTTCAATTAATGCACTCAGTACTTGGTTGGGAATTCTTTTGCACAGATGACTGCATTAATGCAGCGTGGCATGGAGGCAATCAGCCTGTGGCATTGCTGAGGTGTTATGGATACCCAGGATGCTTCAATGGCGGCCTTTAGCTCATTTGCATTATTGGGTCTGGTGTCTTTCAGCTTCTTCTTCACAATACCCCACAAATTCTCTATGGGGTTCAGGTCAGGGGAGTTGGCAGGCCAATCAAGGACAGTAATGCCATGGTCAGTACACCAGTTATTGGTGGTTTTGGCACTGTGGGCAGGTGCCAGATCATGCTGGAAAATGGAATCATCATCTCCACAGAGCTTTTCAACAGATGGAAGCATGTAGTGCTCTAACTCCAACCACAAGGCCACTGAGCAGGCATTAGAGTTAATGATTCCTACTTTGCGGAAATGTATTTATCGCTGTCATGTCGGGAATAACATCGCGATAAGCAAGGGACAACTAGTTTAGTTTTTCAGCTTTTGTAATGTGGTGGTAAATTTTGTTTTTAATACTCTTTCCATCTCTGATTTTAATTTTCATTTTGAGTGTTACTGACGGGGTTTTCCCTTTTTTTTCTACAGTGGCGAGCCAATTCCTCGCATAGAGTTCACTGAGGAGGAAGTGAAGACATGGGGCGTTGTGTACAGGGAGCTCAACAAGTTGTACCCCAGCCACGCCTGCAGGGAATACCTAAAGAACCTGCCTCTGCTGTCTAAATACTGTGAATGTCGAGAAGACAACATCCCTCAACTGGAAGATGTCTCTCGCTTCCTCAGGGGTGGGTTTCATTTCAAGCTGAAATGACATCATTGTGTTTTTTTCAGCTCTAAACAAAGACTCATTCTTTTTTAGAACGCACCGGGTTTACCATCAGGCCTGTAGCTGGTTACCTGTCTCCTCGTGACTTCCTGGCCGGTTTGGCCTTTCGTGTTTTCCACTGCACTCAGTATGTGCGACACAGCTCAGACCCCTTGTACACCCCTGAGCCGTGAGTATTAGTCAGCACGCAAGTGAGGAAAAAGAAAGCCATCATTCATGTAAAGCCTGCCCTTTGTCCAGGGACACATGCCATGAGCTGCTTGGTCACGTCCCCCTGCTGGCAGAACCCAGCTTTGCACAGTTTTCTCAGGAGATCGGTCTGGCTTCACTCGGTGCTTCGGACGACTCTATTCAAAAACTGGCCACAGTGAGTTGCCCTGCTGAAGCACTTCAGTTAAAGCAAGGCTTTCACATTTCTATAACACTTTTTGTCTGTTAGTGCTACTTCTTCACTGTGGAGTTTGGCCTATGCAAACAGGAAGGAAAACTACGAGCATATGGGGCGGGACTGCTGTCATCCATCAGTGAGCTTAAGGTAAAAACTAGTGCTGTCTCATGATTATTTTTTAAAATCAGATTGATCACTATTTTGAATTTTGATTAATCATCATTCATCACATGTTATTACTCGCCTGCATAATTTAAATGAACTTAAAAAGAGCCCAATATTTGGACCCAAATGCAATTTTATTGTCATGTCATACAGGAACTTTTTTTTAAAATGTGCTACTTGAATGTATCACATTTATTTGCTCAACATTTTTATCTAAAGTCCCATCTGGGTGTATTTTGAAGCACTTTTTCCAGCGATCACACTAGTCCCCTCTCTCATCTTTGGACTGACATATGCTTTCCTGATCACTGACCATATAGTTAAAGTTAAAGTACCAATGATAGTCACACACACACTAAGTGTGGTGAAATTATCCTCTGCCTTTTACCCATCCCCATGTTCACCCCCTGAGAGGTGAGGGGAGCAGTGAGCAGCAGCGATGGCCGCCCTCGGGAATCATTTTGGTGCTTTAACCCCCAATTCCAACCCTTGATGCTGAGTGCCAAGCAGGGAGGCAATGGGTCCCATTTTTATAGTCTTTGGTATGACTCGGTCGGGGTTTGACCTCACGAACGTCCAGTCTCAGAGCGGACACTCTAACCACAAGGCCACTGAGCAGATTTAATATACTTTAATATATAATATACAATTTTAATATACAACCCGCGCCGCCTTATAGCTAATCATCCAAAGCAGCATACAGTCAATAGACATTGCATGATTAATCTGCGTATACACATGAGTAATGTGATAATTATTTGTGATATATCACATGAGGTAACCTTTTTGGACAGCCCGAGTGAAAACTTTTTTTTTTCAAACACAAATGGCTTTTTCTTAAGCCCCGGCAACTCTTATTTGGATCTGCATCGTAGTGTAAACATCCATGGAGACCTTCCTCATTCCTGATTTAATCATTAAGGTGCATGCATATACATTCACTGTACATATACAAGTACATATACATACATACATACACTCATGCATATAATCCCATTTCATCAAACATATATTTATGTTGTTGCCCTAGGGGAAACTGAGTAACACATGGCACACTGACAAAGCTTAACCTATTGTTACTATAACAATCTACAAGGTTAATATAGTTTGCTTCTCTTTCTTCCTCTCCATTTATCTGCTTTCTTTTGTATTTCAAGTTATCATTACATTTATATATTGTTGCATTTGAAACAATTGTATTGTTGATAATAGAGGTAATTATTGTTATTATTCATTATCAATAGTGCTATATCTATTGGTATTTGTATTGCTCCATTTGTAGGGTAATAATGCTCATTGTCATTTCTGTGTTATTAATATTTATTTCACTAACTGCTTCTTTGCTATTACTTTTACCATCCTATTTGTACATATCCTATTTGCTGATGTTGTTGTTGTTGTTATAGTTATTGTTGTTTGCTGTTGTTGTTGTCTCTCTGTCTTATCTCTTGTCCCCGCAATTTCCCCCTCTGTCTTCCTTTTTTTCTCTTTCTATCCCCTCCTGCTTTGGTCCGGCTGCACCAAAAAATAATATAAATCCATTTAATAAAGTAAAATACAAATAAGGCAACAAGAGAAGTATCTCACACTTCTCCTTTGTAAAGTAAAGTTGTACAGCCGATATGGGCATCTACATCAACTATATGATTTGCCTGAGTAGCTGGACAGGACAAAAAAAAAGGTTCATGCATTTTTATTTCGAATGTTTACTGGTAAAATATTGAAAAAAGCCAACTTGCCAGTGACACAAGTTAAAATTGAAAAAAATCCTGGATCCCATTGCCTGGATCTGCACCGATTTAATAACTTCTCTCTTGGGAATGCCCCTCTTCTCTGTAATGTTCAGTAGGCTGCTTCACTGCAATGGTTCTCAAACATTTTTGTAAATAAGTACCATCTTTTTGCTACCACTACATGCCATTGCGGTTTTGGTTCAGCCATCAGGCTTGGAATTGCAAGTAATTGACTTAGACTTAGACTTACACTTCCTTTTTATTGTCATTCAAATTTGAACTTTACAGTACAGATAAGAACTAAATTTCGTTGCATTAGTTCATGGTAGTGCAGGATAAAAAAGCAATAAGGTGCATATATAAATAAATAGATTATTAGAGATAAATATATTGCACTTTTGCATATGCATCCACGTTAAATGGATGTATGTTATATTGTCTTTATATTACATGTTACTTGTGTGAAGTGAGGTAAACATTGATATTTCAGCAAAACACAATTTGTATATGTATGATATGTGGACATGGTACTAAACAGCACGCTTTGGTACTGTAGTATTGATATTTTTAGTTCATTTAGTCATGTTTATGCTTGAAATGCTGCAATTTGTATAGGTACACACTAAAAAATACAGGGTTATATTGATAACCCAATTTATGAGTTGCTAGTGTTGGGTTAAATTTTGGAGTTATTTTTATGAAGAGCAATCAATTTTTTGGGTTATAAGGGTATTATTTTAACTCCATTTCTGGGGTTATTTGTCAACGAGTAACGCATTTATGGTTAAAAGGCTTTTTTTTTTTTAATTACTTTTTTTTAAGGGAATTTTATTATGGATTAATCTCATTAACATTATACAATCACCCAACATTGAGTTAGCATAACTCAACTTTTGGGTTAAACAATTCAACCCAATAGTTTGGTGGGGAACAACCCAACAATAAATTATCATAACTCAACTTTTTGGGTTGGGTTGAAAACATTTACCCAAAATGTTGAGTTAAAATAACTCAAATAAGGGGTTTGTCATTTTCTGAACCAGCAGTTGGATTAAAATTGGGTTATTTTTTCTCCCAACATTTTTGTGTGTATGTCGATGTATATGTATATGTATATGTATATGTATATGTATATGTATATGTATATGTTCTTACTTGTCAAACTTGTTTTAGCCTTGTTACACAACCCTTTTTGATTATTATATTTTGATGGATTGATGGATAACTTGCTTTGAAATCGTAAGTCAAGGTGAAAAGCAGACATCAAAGTATTTATTTTTGATCACCAAAAAAAAATGTTTGACACATCTTAATTACATTAAAGTGTAGAACATCAATTCAAATTCAATTCAAAGAACGTTATTAATACCTCAAGGGGCAATTCATTTTGAGCAGCAGGTTGTCGTGGTTCGTAAAGCCTACACATGGCCCACAATAAATAAATAGTCAATAAATACATAAACTGTAGAACAATACAACCCTCTGAAGAATTTAAAAGTCTGAGTGTAGAGGGAACAAATGATTTGGAAAAGCGATTTGTTTTACGCAGAGTAAAATGATTCCCAAGCGTGGCCACCGCTGCTGCTCACTGCTCCGCTCACCTCCCAGGGGGTGGAACAAGGGGATGGGTCAAATGCAGAGGGTAATTTCACTACACCTAGTGTGTGTGTGACTATCAGTGGTACTTTAACTTTAACTTTAACGTCGCCCTGAAGACAACAAAGAGAATTCATCCTCAAGGACATGGCTCAGAGAGAGAGGCTAAAATGCTCTTTGCTTTTTGGAGGATTTGCTAGTTGTTGAAGAAGTTTAAGTCTCTTAGTTTTACTCCGGTAATCTTAGAACAAGACTTAACTATACTAGTCAGGCTGTTTCGGTCTTTGACTGAAAGACAGTGAAACCAACAAATAAAAGAAATACACAAAAGACTCTGGATAAAAACGAGTATAACAGGCCTGGCAGAGAAATAATTTAGTTTCCTGCAATCCATCCATCCATCCATTTCCTACCACTTGTCCCTTTTGGGGTCGCGGGGGGTGCTGGGGCCTATCTCAGCTGCATTCGGGCGGAAGGCGGGGTACACCCTGGACAAGTCGCCACCTCATCACAGGGCCAACACAGATAGACAACATTCAAACTCACATTCAACCACACTAGGGCCAATTTAGTGTTGCCAATCAACCTATACCCAGGTGCATGTCTTTGGAGGTGGGAGGAAGCCGGAGTACCCGGAGGGAACCCACGCAGTCACGGGGAAAACATGCAATCTCCACACAGAAAGATCCCGAGCCCGGGATTGAAGCCAGGACTACTCAGGACCTTCGTATTGTGAGACACATGCACTAACCCCTGTGCCACTGTGCTGCCCCTCCTGCAATTGCATGCAGTATATTTTTTTTGTCAAAACTGACAGAACAAATAATTTTTCAGACTTTCGCAGGTCCCATAATTGATGTGGCAGACCACATAAAATGAAGTGGAAGCGGACCTTTTTAAATTATTTGGCAAACCACACAAAATTATGTGGCAGACTACATGAAATGATGTGGAGGGCCTCATAAAATGACATGGCGCATCGCATTAAATGACTTGCCGATTCACCTATAATAATGTGACGGGCCACTTAAAATGACATGGCGGAACTACATAATGTGCGTAGCGGGCCAATTTAAATGATGTGGCGTGCCACATTTAATAATGTGACGGACCACGTTACTTACTCACTTACAATGATGTCCCTCGAGGCTCTTGAGTTTGACACATTTGTTTGAAATAATCTTTCGTACTTGTACCATTGTTTGAGGATCGCTGGTTTACTGGTTTTAAAGTAATCCAATAACAAACAACCCAGGATAAAAATCCATTGGTTGAATATGAATATATGTAAAATAAAAGTGGCTATTTTGAAGTTTAAAAAAATATTTGCTCACACATAATAGAGAATAATAAAACAGATTTCACATCAAATACCAGCTAAAATCAACCAAATACAACATGGGCAATGTCCAACAAATCTGAAATCAATATTAGGTAAAGCATTCGACTGGATTTCAAACAAATACAGCACAGACCAAAGGTTTGGACACACCTTCTCATTCAATGCGTTTTCTTTATTTTCATGACTATTTATATTGTAGATTGTCACTGAAGGCATCAAAACTATGAATGAACACATGTGGAGTTATGTACTTAACAAAAAAAGGTGAAATAACTGAAAACATGTTTTATATTCTAGTTTCTTCAATATAGCCACCCTTTGCTCTGATTACTGCTTTGCACACTCTTGGCATTCTCCTGATGAGCTTCAAGAGGCAGTCACCTGAAATGGTTTTCACTTCACAGGTGTGCTTGAAGCTCATCGAGAGAATGCCAAGAATGTGCAAAGAAGTTATCAGAGCAATGGGTGGCTATTTTGAAGAAACTGGAATATAAAACATGTTTTCAGTTATTTCACCTTTTTTTGTTAAGTATATAACTCCACATATGTTCATTCATAGTTTTGATGCCTTCAATGACAATCTACAATGTAAATAGTCATGGAAATAAAGAAAACGCATTAAATGAGGAGAAGGTGTGTCCAAATTTTATGTCATATTTCACTGACAGATACAACTTGTTAAGTCGTGGTTATAACCAGTTGTTGGTCATGATTATAGACAAAGAAAGTAAAACTGCATGTTAAAAGCTTCTACAACAATTCTGAAAATGTTTAACAATTAGGTTTGCTCAGCTTCAGTTTAGTACCAAATGTTTAGAAACAACCCTATACTGCTACTACCAATGATCATAATCATTCATAATATTGTATTTAGTAGGATGTGTGTTGCTCGTATCATGCTCGGAAGGATTTTCACATACATTCACAAATGTATAATTACATTAAGTACTGTAGATATGATATGCCTTTAGAGTAAACAAAAAGCCTGTAATACAATTATTATTAGATCATTTTTTTATTTCTGAGCCACATAGATCAGATTGAATAAAACGTGCTGCACTATACTGTTCTGTCTTGCAGCATGCGCTCTCTGGTAAAGCAAGGATAATGCCCTTTGACCCGAAAGTAACATCCAAACAAGAATGCATCATTACAACCTTTCAGGATGTTTACTTTGTGTCAGATAGCTTTGAGGAGGCCAAAGTCAAAATGAGGTAAGCTGGGTTGCATTTCAGTGATGTTATCAATATACTGATATACATATATAATGAACACAATCTTATTTCAGGGAGTTTGCCAAGACCATCAAGCGTCCCTTCACAGTGCGATACAATCCCTACACGCAGAGTGTGGACGTGCTTAAAGACACTCCGAGCATCAACAGCGTGGTAGAGGAGCTCCGACATGAGCTCGACATTGTAGGCGATGCTCTGAGCCGCCTCAACAAGCAGCTGGGTGTCTGAGCGTCCAAAGTCCACTCGCAGTCAGTCTGTGTGTCCTCCTCAAACTGCTGTATAGATGCTGCTTGTGTATCACCCCTTTGTCATTTCAATAATTGTGCACTGGCAAAAAGAAAAACCTGGTGTTTACCCCCTTTGCATGGCACATGGCTAATACAGATTGCTATGATATTAGTGAACTGCACAAACCCAAAGAGCATACTGTTTTCACTTAATTGGCTTATATCCTGCAAACTGCCTGTGTGCTTTTGTACCAAAAAAAATCCCTTTTGCTGCTGTTGTATATGATGACCTTTCTTTTTTGTATTTTTTTGTTTTAATATCCAATTTAAACTTCCAAATTTCAGTGATTTACCGTTGTATTGTTTGTGTGAATGTAACTTGCTCTTTTCTGTGTGTTGTTCAAAGAGACTATTCTAGTGAATTTATAAAAGTATTCTGGTGGTTAATGGTTTATGATGACCGATCAGGGCACGCCTGCCTACTTTGTTTCACAGTAATAATTTTGTATATCTCCACTTAAATATAAATGTAGTGACCCCCCGCGACCCCGAAAGGGACAAGCGGTAAAAAATGGATGGATGATTGTAGTAGCCTTCTCCTTGAATCAAATATTATTTTTCTACCAACCAAATATATCATATTGAGTATAGGCAATGTACGTGTGTGTGTATATATCCATCCATCCATCCATTTTATATATGTATATATATATATATATATATATATATATATATATATATATATATATATATATATATATATATATATATATATATATATATATATATATATAATCATTTATGTCACCACATGACCATTGCTGCAGAAATACTATACAGGAACACATTTACGCGTTACTAGGCATTGATTCACCACCAACACTGTCCAAAATGGGTTATTTTCTGGCGCATTTAAAAATCAATAAACCCGCATCAGCAATTGAAACATATCTTATGTGGTACTGTCAAAATTTAAATTGCAAAAAATTTATTAAACATGAAAAAATAAAGAAATTCAATATATCTGAACTCACAATTTGTAGAACCCATTCGAGCTTCCCGGGTTGGCCGACATGGTCTCACAAGATGTAGTTTCTCTTTAAATATCTTTCTTGAAAATGGCCTTGCAAATATATGTGTTGTCTTGTCTAATCATAAAAGATGCAGACGAGGCGTGTTGGCTGACTTCTTAAAGTTTACTCCACAGCGTGCTCATCAAAAACATCCCGCTGCCAGCATGGCTAAACGCGGCTCCTGCGCATGTGCTTCACTACTGTGGCCTGCTGGGTAATGGTGTTCTTATGTTACGTAGCTCATAACATCACAATATATATCTGCCTTAGGCCATCTAGAAGGCCTTACTGACAACAACTCGTGATCTCATTGGTTATCGCAACTGTCTGTTAAATGTTTGTGTCCGTTCACTTACAGTGCGTAGACGCCTGCATTATTGATTCTGAAGGCCTCCGGCAGATTTCGTATAGCATGACAACATAAGCTAGCTGAATTCTAATTGGATAAAAACTCTATAACAGGGGTCCCCAAACTACGGCCCGCGGGCCGGATCCGGCCCCCCAGCATCCAAAATCCGGCCCACGGGAAGTCCCAAGTAAAAATGTTTAAAATTTTTTATTTATTCATTTATTTATTTTTTATTTTTATTTTTTTTTATCTTTCCTTTCTAATCCATTTTTTACCGCTTGTTACTTTCGGTGTCTCCTAGCCGCTCAGGCCAATCATACTGTCTAGAAATGAATTTTCCCATCGATAACGTGATAATGTTAAATGTTGATGAACATCAATGTTAATTGATGTTAAATGACAAAACGAATTATAAAGACAATGTATATATATATATATATATATATATATATATATACACATATATACAGCCCGGCCCCCGGCCAAATTTTTTAACCAATGCGGCCCCCGAGTCAAAAAGTTTCGGGAACCCTGCTCTATGACCTAAAAAAAAACAGCGCTGGAAGGAGCATAATGACATGAAGAGAATATGAATACTTTTAGATATTTAGGGAAAGTAAATAAAAAAATACTTACTTTAATTATGATCCTGAATTCTGGTTATGTTAGGCCAGCAAAGGCCCTGACGGCACAGCAATGATATATACATACATATATATATGTACATATATATATGTACATATATATATGTACATACATATATATATATATATATATATATATATATATATATATATATATATATATATATATATATATATATATATATATACCGACTGTGGTCGGTTGATTCGCGACACTGTCGTAAAAATCTCAGTCTGAGCTCTTTTTTGTGAAACACGGAAGTTGTGACGAAAACAAACATTTACTTAAATGGTAATTTTTGTTAGTTTATCAATTATTTGTGGTATTGAACAAAACAATCCCGTCATTAAAAAATATAAAATGGTATGTATGAATATATTAATCAAATTCAGAGCTTTGCTTTTGAGTGCAGAATTGTCTTTGAAGAATATTCACATCAATAACATTTTTTTAAACATTACTCTCTGAAACAATTTTCTGACTATATATATATATACTGTATATATATATATATATATATATATATATATATAATATATATATATATATATATATATATATATAATATATATATATATATATATATATATATATATATATATATATACAGTATATATATATATATATATATATATATATATATATATATATATATATATATATATATATATATATATAGTCAGAAAATTGTTTCAGAGAGTAATGTTTAAAAAAATGTTATGGGCGAGGGCGGACCTACGTCACTTCCGCCCTCCAATCCCCTAGCAACGCGGTCGCCATATTGAATTCGTTGAAAACAAACCAGCTCACAGCGAACACAGCATTGACAGAAAAGGCATTTAACGAGGTTTCACGGCATTTTAAACTGTTCTAAATGGCGTATGATTATGTAAATAGTCTTTTCAGTGAGGCTAGGTTAAGATACGAGTTAAAATGTTCTGTAGTTGGATTAAACGACTGCCTAGCTTACCGCCTTCCAGCAGATGCGTGGACTGATAATCCTACACAATGGCCGGACATGGAATTTGGAAATCTTTATGTCTACCTCACAAGCGCACCAGGTCGGTTGTTAGCTTCGGTTGTTATATAACGAATAAATCACATAAAAATTGTTAAATCACCCAAGGTATGTTGATAAATGATAATAAGGATGACACGGTGGCTACCAGTATCTGTATATTTATTATATCTGTAGAGAGCTCATTCAAATTCAGTTCAGTATTATGATTTATTATTTGCTGAATTACTGGAAATAGCCTTTATACCGTATGTTATTGTTGTGCAACAACAACAACTTCAGCTGTCGAACGTTATTCAGTAAAAATTCAACGGGTTCAACATTAGCATGGACCAAGTTGTGGTTAAGAAGGTGGATTTTTGTTCCTTATATTTACCAGAAACGAAGTGATGCGAACACACGACCCGGGATTTTGGGGGACTCCAGTGAGAACCGTCCTCGTTTTCCCGGTGTAAAGCTGCGAGCCATTTGTCTCTTCTCTGTGGGCTTTTAGCACGCTTTGGCAGAACAAAATAAGACCTTTGTTTTCCCTGTTTCCAGTTGTGGTTTGCACAACCAAAAACAACACAGTTTTTGGGCATTTTCGAGGCAGAATGACGGGTTTAATCCGCGCAGGTCTACAGGTTAAACAGCAATGGCGACGGTTTGTTTTCAACGCCAGTCAGGTTGCTATGGCTCGAAGAACCCGTATGTAGCTCAGTTGCCCGCATGTCGGCGCTGCCCCACTGATGTGAATATTCTTCAAAGGCAATTCTGCACTCAAAAGCAAAGCTCTGAATTTGATTAATATATTCATACATACGATTTTATATTTTTTAATGACGGGATTGTTTAGTTCAATACCACAAATAATTGATAAACTAACAAAAATTAATAAATAGTTTGTTTTCGTCACAACTTCCGTGTTTCACAAAAAAGAGCTCAGACTGAGATTTTTACGACAGTGTCGCGAATCAACCGACCACAGTCATTTACGGCCCCATGGCAACAAACTGGAGGTTGGAGTTTTGTTTACTCGCGTGGGTAAGACGTTTGTGCACTTACATTAGTTTAATTCAGTTAAAGTTACCTTTGTTATGTTTTCTTAATAATTGTCATTCTTATAGCAGTGGTTTAGGTGTTGATAACTTAAACGAAGTCCAACTGTTTGCTCAATAGACAGTATAGTTATCTTACTGTAGTTGGCTCCAGTAGGGAATTAATCTGTTAGTAGTTAAGTTCAAATATTTTTAAAGCTAATGATTGATAATAAGTTTATACAATGTCTGTCAGGGGGCGAACAGTTACGGGCAGCATGGACGTGGAGATGAGGAGGACCAGGCAGTCCCGCGGCTCTCAAACAAGGCTCCCCTACAAGGAAGGGCGGTCCGGACCGTCAATGGTGGCGGTGGACACACCGTAGTTATCACCGGTACGTCGCTATTGTCTTAAAGCAGCTGTTAATGTATTAAAATTGGTTTACTAAAGCTTCCTAACATCTTCCGCTTGAGGACTTGGTGTGACGTTACCATGAATTGATTTACGTGGACCCCGACTTAAACAAGTTGAAAAACGTATTCGGGTGTTACCATAGTGGTCAATTGTACGGAATATGTACTGTACTGTGCAATCTACTAATAAAAGTTTCAATCAATCAAAAAAACGTTGTTCGAATAACAGGGCTCTCCCTCCAGGCTAAACGTAATACTGCATGGTTAGATATATTAAAACGATGTTGGAGAAATCGCAACACACATACACAAACGTTTATCAAACAACACAATAAAGAAAAACTCGCAAAAATGTGATTATATGGGTACCACTTTACAAACGTTTTTTGTATTACACAAGCAGGAGTGACAACCACATTGGCCACATTGGCTTTGGAAATTTGACAGACGGGCAGAGCGAGCACATGATGCATTTTAAAGCATATAATATCTGTTAGAACAAAGAGTAGGCTTCTCAAACATGGGCTATTTTAATCATAATACATCTATTTTCAACAATATTACACCACAACATAAAAATTGTATTAAAAATGTTAACACTTACATTCTCTTTTAGTGGGAGCAATGTTGTCGATCACAGCTTTTTGCCAGTGCGTCAAAGTCTAGTATCAGTTTTGTTGTGGCAATTCTTAAAGCAGATCTTTGCTCAATTCTGTTTCAATCTTTGGCGGGCCGGATTAAAGGGACCGAAAAGGCAGAAGTGGCCCGCGGGCCGTAGTATTTCTTGAGATCCTTGAGATCATTTCTCACCCCAGTCGAGAGTGAACTCCCACCCAAAAAGAAGTTTACTTCCCAATCATCTGATAAATATCTATAGATAGATAGATAGTACTTTATTGATTCCTTCAGGAGAGTTCCCTCAGGAAAATTTAAAAAAAAAAAGTATATGCAGCATTACACAGTTAATAATTATTTATTTTACATGTCAAGACAAAAAATGCAATCTTAAGAAAAAATGTAAGCCATTTAAATTATTTACCTGAGACAACATTTACAAATGTAATGCAAATGGGGTTGGAGGGGACACTAACCATGATATCTTAATGTTCTCTCCATTCAGTCAATGTCTGTGGAAGTAGTGGTGATGGAAACTTTTTCCATCATCTCTTTTAGGGAATGTAAAGTCTGAGTTTACCTCCTAAAGTCCTCGGCTAAACAATTCAGTTCTTAGTGTATCAGTCAAATGGTGTTGCCGGTCAGCAGGATCAATGGGGGCAGCTTTGATAGATTCACAGGCATCTGTTGAAGCTGAGGATGTGTCTTCAGGTTGTTGGATTGTAACATTTATTCTGCTGCTACTGCTTCATTATCCATCAATGTTCTACCGCTTGTCCCTCTTGGGGTCACGAGAGCGCTGGAGCCTATTCCAGCTGCACTCGGGTGGAAGGCAGGGTACACCCTGGACAAGTCCTGTAAGAAAATTAAAACACTCAAAGAACAACTTTGAATGTAGATGTATTAACAATGATACTTTTAATTCAATTACAAGACCACCATTTTTAATTTTGACTCTGTTTTGAGTGTTCACTATGTCCTGTTAAATATGCGTATAATTAATACAGTATATATAATCATATACTATAACTATCCATCAAAATATATAAGCAAAGTGTATACAATATATTTGAGTATAAAATACGATACGGTATAACCTCTTACTTCCTATTCCAGTAATAGTTTTAGTAACTATACTTGTCTATTGCTAAAAAGTCCATAGAAAAGCACTGAAAGCTACTTTAGTGTGAGCATGCAAGCTAATATCCATTATTAATATCCATTTTTTGATGCTATTAGTAATACAATATTTAAGCACTCATGTTAATGCAGCCAAAGTAAGACAACTACTGTATTTCAGATGAATAGACCATTATGTCTTGAGCGTATTTAAAATTGATTGTGGTAAAATAGTCTGATATTAATTTAAATTTATTACTGTTGAGGATATATGTTGTATACTTTTTGATTGAAAAATAATTGTTACTACAGTCTGTTACAAATCATTCACCTGGATCAACATGTTGAGTCTGTCTCTCACCAGCAAATGTGTTGCTGCTGCTTGCGGTCTGAATAGATGCTGTAGTGTAAAACACTAAATGGCACAAATGTCATCTCTGCATGCATTGTAACTCTAATGTACTCTTTATAGTTATTTAGTTAGGCCTTGTATCCCTTGAGCATAGGCCATCAACAACTCGCCGCCATCGTCCTCTGTCCTGGGCGATTCTTTCTAGCTCTTTCAATGTGTGTGACCGGTCTGCTTGGCATCAGCCTCCAGGTCCCTCTTCCACGTGTTCCTTGGTCTTCCTCACTTTCTTTTCCCCTGGGGAATCCAGGTCATGGCCTGCCAGGTGATGTTAGACGTTGGTTTCGTCAGGGTGTGGCCTATCCAACTCCATTTTATCCTCCTGATCTTTTCCTCCACTGGTGCATGGAGTGCACTTTCTTTTTTTTTACCATTTACATTTTTATAATATGATACAAATATCACATTCTTATTGGATTTATTGATAAATAAAATATAGATAATGAGAAGAAATTGCCCCGACTTTTTCACCCTCCTTGCATTTCTAGAAGTTACTTTCTGTTTACTTAGAGAGTTTACCCAATTGAGCTTATAGTTACCGAATGTGCTGGTTCCTGAATAGGATTAACAGCAACAACAGCCATTGCTGCTGTCAGACCATATAGGAAAAATCAAGATGCTAATGCTAAAAATGAATTAGCTAAATGTATATGTTGATTGGCAACTTTAAATTGGCCCTAGTTTGTGAATGTGATTGTGAATGTTGTCTATCTGTGTTGGCCCTGCGATGATGTGGCGATTTGTCCAGGGTGTACCCCGTCTTTCGCCCGAATGCAGCTGGGATAGGCTTCAGCCACCCCTGCGACCCCCAGAGGGATAAGCGGTAGAAAATGGATGGATGGATACATACATACCTCTGTTTCGATCTCGTATTTCTTCCTCTTCCTCCGTATTTCCCCTCTTGTCCCCGCAATTTCTTTCTCAACTTCCTTTTTTTCTCTTTCTATCCCCTCCTGCTCCAATCCGGCTGCGCCAAACATTAAAATAAATCCATTTAATAAAGTCACATACAAATAAGGCAACAAGAGAAGTATCTCACACCTGTCTTTTGTAAAGTAAATATGTAGAGCAAATATGGGCATCTACATTAACAAGTAGATCAATAAAAAACATTCTAAAAAATGTACAAATTAAAATGGAAAACAATCAACATTTGCACACTCAAATAAAAATATAGCTCTTAAGAATCCAGAACAATATTTAATGTTTCTTCTGCCAAGAAGGTATATATAGTGTTTTTCAATTTAGTTTTTTTTTTTTTTTTTTTTTTTTTTTTTTTTAAATAAAACTTTGTTATAATATTTCAGTGTGTGTATAAAGACATTATGAGAACAGTCAACAATACTGCGATAATAATGATAACGTGATCATTTTAGTCACAATAACTGTGACATCAAATTTTTTATATCGTTACATCTCTACTCTATGTGTTAGGATAGAGTTCAAGGGTGGACCCCGTGATGCAGAGAATGGAGGCAAGGTACACGATAACAAATACAAATATTTAATAAGTCCAAAAATGGTAACTAAGGGTGATGGGGCAAAAGTGCACACCATGGGAAATATAACTAAAGTAGTCTCTTTCAGAGGTTGGCGGAGCAAAGGTCAGGACGCACACAGTGTGGCAAAAACTAGTCCTCTCAAAACAAGGTGGCTAGGAAAACAAAAACACAACGAGGTCAATATACAGAAATATAAATAAATAAATGATAAATGGGTTGTACTTGTATAGCGCTTTTCTACCTTCAAGGTACTCAAAGCGCTTTGACACTACTTCCACATTTACCCATTCACACACACATTCACACACTGATGGAGGGAGCTGCCATGCAAGGCGCTAACCAGCACCCATCAGGAGCAAGGGTGAAGTGTCTTGCTCAGGACACAACGGACATGACGAGGTTGGTACTAGGTGGGGATTGAACCAGGGACCCTCGGGTCGCGCACGGCCATTCTTTCTCTGCGCCACGCCGTCCCATATATATATGCGAAGGCAACATAACAGGGAAGCAGAATCAAGGTAGCACATGTCAGAGCGGAGTTCAGGAACAATAACCGGCAGGGACCAGCTGGTGGAGACGCGCTTAAATGCTACCAGGAAGTGATTAGCAGCAGGTGTGCCTCGTTGGGGACAAAAGACTGAGGAAGAAACTGAAAAACCAATAGAGAAGGCAGGGAGAAGACAACAAACATAACACTATGTAATGTACTGTAGTGTCAATATAGTACTGTTTGGTACTGCAACGTTGCACTACTTGATCTGTCTTTTTAAGATTAAAATGATCTCAAACGTTGAGTCTTTTCCTCTCTTTCCCCTTCCTTGCTGTTTTCCTTTGGGCCATTTCTCATCCATTACCACTTTTCGCTGCTCCTCACCACACAGATCACGGCACCCACAACGCGCTCATGTGTGGTGTATTACACCAGCCGTGCGTACACAATGTCTAACTATTTTAAGTTGTGCTATGCGGATTTTGAACATTCTGTATTACACTGATTAAATAATTATTGAAGCAACAGAATAGAAAATGAAGCTTTTTTTAATGGAATTAATCGCTTTAATTGATTAGTCGTTGCAGCTCTAAATAATATGTCTTATTACGATATTGTTTTGTCCAGATGACGGAGAGGCGTTTGCATGTGGGCTAAATGACAGAGGCCAGCTGGGACTTGGCCACACTGCCAACTGCTCAACACTTCAACGCTGCTCGGGCCTCAATCAGAGAGTCACAAATGTTGCCTGCGGATGGGATTTTACTCTTCTTCTCACTGGTAATTACCATTTACCATTTTATCCGAGACACACCTTGCTCTTTTTCTACCATTGTTTCACTTAGGCTTTCTACTTAAAATTATGTTAGAATTAAATTTGAGTTATCCTATTAAGGAAATCATTGTTGACTATCATTACAGCTATAGACTCTGAACTGAAGGAATGCAAATGGTAGTTGCTCAATACAGTCAGGAAGATAAATGTTTAGAGCTGATAGGTGATAAACACGACAATCAGAACTGTGTGCATGTGAGAGGCACAAAAAATTATTAGATGTTTGATTGATTCCACAATGTTGTCAGGCATTGAACATTCACAATAGCTTGCTGATAAAATAAGAATTATATTACTTTCCTCTGTACTTGGGATGTAACGATAATAATAATAATAATGGATTAGATTTATATAGCACTTTTCTATCAACGAGATACTCAGAGTGAAACGGTATAATGATAAACCGCGGTATTATTCCTGACGGTTAGTAATACCGTTTACATTTTTAATTACCAAAAAACTTAATTTATTAATGCATTTTAGGCAACACTGCTTACTTCCGGAAACAAACCCACAGCAGCGCTGGCGCATGCGCACATGCGTCGTTCAGTTTGAAATAACATGGCGGAACACAACCATATGGACTTTGCGATAGAAATTTCCCCTCGGATTAAACAGAGCCAAGCGCTTGGTTTAACTTTATTTTCCCTCGCTTAATTTCCTTGGAGTTTTGGCGTGCGTGTAAAGCGTGCTGCAGTTTTTAGATGACGACAGGTGTGGACAATACTGGAAACAGGCGCATCTGTCCCACACTAAAAGTATACAGCTAAGCAGAAAACTATTTGATGTTGCTTTCATTTTGTCAATACAGCGTCCATCAGCTGCTGTAACAGAGTTAATGACGTGAGGAAACATGCAGCAGGCGATATGTAGGGAACATTGCCACAACTTGTTAATAAAGTCTTTAGTTTGTTTACTGGGATGCTCACTTGTCCTTTATTTAACTGCAAACTTTATCATTGATTAAATAACATAAATACTAGCTATAATATTTTTATCTCATCAAACTGAACGCAGGCTGTGAAGATTGTGTATTCAACATGAGAGGTAACCACTCTTGTTTATTTTTGTTGGAAAACTGTTGGTGTTTTTGGAGAAGAACAAAGCTTGCTTATTAGACTTTAATTTCATTAGCCAAACTGCTTTGTGTTTTATATTTTCTTATTATTTTATGGCGTATAGGTAATTTCTATACGACATATTTCTGCTCAAACTCTTAATGAATCTGTCCCGATACAGCATCTACATGTACATACATTTGTATATATAAATATACACAACTTAAAGAATTCCTCTCTCTATGAAAATGTAAAAATAGAGATAAAGACATCATGTAATGAGAAAAAGATGACATGTTGATACTATTAATGAACATAAAGACAAATATTTGTCTTCAAATATATGGATAAAGTTTATCTATTGCCTTTTTATTAGACATTGCAAACTGCATGATGGCGTCGCGTTCACACTCCAACACTGTTTTACCTAACATAATGAATAATCATGATTTCAATATTGATAAAAAATAATCTTAATGATTATTTTGGCCATAATCGTGCAGCTCTATGTGTAAGACTATTTTTATCGACATGGACAAATGTGCAGTTATGTCTTATGGCCATCAAGTGCCACCTTGTTTGTCATTAAAAAAAAAAAAAAGATCTCTTATGTCCGTTGAGTGCTATCTTGCACAATCACATTTATTTATTTATTTTCTACCATATGACTTTGTTTTTAATGCTTGTGTTGCTTTCATATGCACATTCAACTTTCTTCCTGAGGTATTTTTATCTTCAATAATGTTTCTCCTCCAAAGGAAATAATTTTCAATTGTTTGTGTTTTTTTAATATAACTTGGTTAAAAGATTTCCGTTTTAGTACTTTTTGAAAATTTTGAGGACATTTAAAAATACCGCGATAATAATAACCGTGATAATTTTGGTCACAATAACCGTGATAAGAAATGTTCATACCGTGACACCCCTACTCTGTAATAAAGTGTGTATTTGTATTGTGTTTATGTATAAATAGATTATTATTCTATTTGTTTCACACAGATTGTGGTAGATTGTTAGCCTGTGGCTCCAATATTTTCGGACAACTGGGTATTGGTGACACGACGACACATCATGCGGAGCTGGTGCTGGTTGAGGTGAGACAATGGATGCAGCTAAAAAAAAATTTTGTCGATTGGCTTAATCCTGGTAATCTTTATTATGGGCTTGTTTGTGTCATTCTAAACCATCTGCCCACAATATTAGGTACAACCTGATTAGCGACAATACAAGCCCTGCATTAAAATTGCTGCCTTTTACTGTGTGTTAACTTTGATAGCACTCAGCAGAGGGTAAGCATTTTAATAAAATATTGTAGTCTAAAGTACTGCATAGAGATGGAAGTGATAACGACCATACACAGTAAGCTTTTTTGTACAGCACAGCTCCATCTGTTGCATTTACTGGAGCACTTGGCCCTAATCCAAGCTGACTCCAACAGAAAAATGTGAACATGAATTCATGATTCTCACGTTTATTTAGTTCTGTACCTTAATCCCTGCTGCACTTTTAGTTACATTTTTTTGTGAAAATCAGTCATGCTTTAGTTAACTAATATCAATTAAAAAACAATCTTTCACTTTTTGCTTTTCCCAATTAGTAGAGTTAAAACTTCTGCTTAGTTAATTCCCCCCTGGAGACAAATATTGTTTTATTAATGTATTTATTTTTGTTACCTTGTTTCAGAACGTCAGTTGCAATGCACTTATACCTTTACTGCAAACTGTAACTACAATAAGAAGTTGTTTTAAATTAATGCCTCGTTTTGCAGTATCAATCAAAACTAGCCGTTGTTATCCTCGTAAAGGCAGAATTGATCATTGTATCAGTACATTGGGTTGCGTGGGTGTCTATTACGTTGTAACCTTTAAGCATAATTGTGTTGTTCTCAGGGTCTAACCGAGCGTGTGGTCAGTGTAGCAGCAGGCCTCAGGCACGCTCTTGTCGTCACCGGTATGTGCACTGGAAATATCTTTGCGTGTTTTCGGTCAGCAAAGAAACCTGCACAACTACATCCTCTTTTCTGTTTACAGACTCCAGATGTGTCTACCAGTGGGGCACAGGTCTTTTTAATCTTGCCAAGAGAGCACTCAGTCTGAACCCTGTTCCACCCCACCTCAATTCCAAGGTTCCTTCACTGGTACCAGGTTACTGCAACTTTGTTTTGACAAATATGAATGGGCAATGCTGATTTTTAATTGTTTTATTTTTTGGCTATGTTTCAGGTATGGATCAGAAGGTGCCGCACATCGTTACTGCAGGCTCAGCTCACTGTGTGTGCCTTACAGGTATCACTTGTAGCAGGCCGCACAAAGCACCTAATCCAAGTGTTTAAAATAAACCAAGAAAAGTGGCAAATGCTGTTTGGTAAATACTTTACAGAGACCTTCAAAGCACATTCAGGGTTTCCCTCAGGTTGTCTCTATATATGTGGGGGTGGGGGCTTGGCGAGTAGCGTGGAGAGCATGTGGTCGATGTGACATCATCATATATATGAAGGGAATAATTATTTTGATTGGTAATTATGGATATATTTTCTTTAAAAAGGCTAAACAAGTGTTTTATGTTTATCTGAAACAAATGCATTATGCACTGTATATTAAAAACAAATATATGTTATTAGTTATTAGCAATAACATAGAGGGACAAACAGTAGAAAATGGATGGATATTTTTTCTTATATGATATTGCTCTTCATCTCTATTTTTCAATTGTTGCTGCTTATTTTAAAAGGTAACATGGGCTACACTAAAGTCTACCCTCCCTGAATGTTGCAATTTAGTTTGCCAATTATGTAAACAATCTTTTGAATTGGAGAGGGAAAAAAATACAGTAACTTAAGGTGGTTTATTGATATTTTTCACAATGAAGTCGCTATAAAACTAAACACACTAAGGAAATTACCTTATATATACACATGAAGTGCATATACATGTAGGAATCACGTTAAATTATTATTACAGTTTTGAATAAACTGAAATAAAGCAATACAATTATACAGGATGAAGGTTTGCTATAATGCCGCTAGCTTAAGGCTGAGGTACAGTGGAGCAGCTCATTGACAGTATAACCAAAATTAGCATAGTCAATCGCTGGGCACATACATGGAAAGACAATTATCCACACTTACATTCATACATATGGAACACTTACAGTCTCCAATGAAGCTAACAATGTTAGGTAACACAGGTTGCTAGGTAACACATGTTAGTAACATCAACATGCATGTTTTTGGAATGTGGGAGGAAGCTACAGTACCCAGAGATAACCACACATGCATGGGAGAACTACACATACAGATGTTTAAACAAAGGTTGGAAGACGCACACGGCGTAAAGTTCGACGTTATTGTCTGCAGTAATGTCAAAATGAGGGTAGACATGCCTTAATTACCTTGAAATACCTTTCTCTTCAAATTTTCTTATTACTTTTGCTGGGTGTAAACTCTGTTTTGGTGCATGACAAGCTGTAGGGCTCCTGACAGGCGATAGATTCACGCTTTATTTTTATTTTTTTCTAAATTAAGCACAGAGAAACGTTTTATTGTATTTGAGATATTTTTCAGACTTATTATGGCTAATAATACGTAACTGGTGGACTATATACAGTGTATCCATTCATATAATATGTTAGTTTTTCAAGTTGTATTCATGTAAAAAAAAAAAAAATTTTTATGAAGGTGTGGCAGCATTTACATCACAATCAATTACACGTAAGGGAAACCCTAACATTAAAAACTAATGCATTTGAAATATTTTTCTACCCACAAAAATATCGCATACCATTGTCACACATCACCTTGTCTTAAGACTGGTCTGTAATTAATGGATTGGTGGTTCCTGATTACGTCTTTGTCTCTGCAAGATGAAGACTAATAATGGTGCTCCTGTTGTGCTGTTATTTGCAGGAAATGGTGATTTGTTTCTGTGGGGAAGCAACAAACATGGCCAACTCACTGCTACAGAGTCTTTCCTGTCCACTCCCACTCAGCTGAAGCGCTCACTATTGGGTGGAGAGAAAATTGTCAAAGTGTGGAGCGGCTGGACTCACGTTATTGCCCAAACAGGTAGAAACACCTCAATCTTTTTGTCTCCCTTACATCTTTGATTAATGACCAAAATAACCCTTTTGCAGAGAGTGGTAGAGTGTTCACATGGGGCAGAGGTAATTATGGACAACTGGGCCGTCCTTTGACAAGGGCTCTAAATAGTGAGCACCAGTCTGCAGATGGTGGAAGTCAAGCTTACGTCCCCGCAGAGGTGAAAAGCCTCTGTGAAGCTACACAGGTAAGACTACTATAGTAGTATTAGTTAGTGATGGTAAGGTTCTTGTTCATAACCGGTTCCTAGTGTATCAATTCCTTGGAATCGCTTGCCATTAATTCAAACGGTTCTCTTAACGATCCTTCCAGGTGTGGATGACGTTGCGTAGTGACGTCCGATCTCAAAATGTCGGAGCCGGGGCGCAACATACGCTCTTCAGTTGACTACATTTTACAAGAAAAGATGGCAACAGCACTACTTGTAATAATTGTAAGGCTGCTAGTTCATCAAGAGGAGGACATGCAAGCAATATGCTAAAACATTCAAACACATAGCATGAGATAATTATAAATGAATGTCGTGTTTTAAACCGGTCTGATCTCCTCCCAGCAGCAGTAATGCTAGCATGTCATCTTAATACAACAGGTACTAACACCTCCTATCATGTTAGCGATATTATTTGTTCAATTGAAAGTAATGCCTTCTCATTTAGTTGAGCATGACGAGAAACAAATTCTAACTGGCTCCGAGTTTCACCTGTATAATTTAATGACAGAAAATTTGGTTGCAGGAAAACATGCAACTCGTATACGTGCCTCTTGAGATCTCACTGTAGGCTTTGTAAGGTCATGTTACCACGAAAGTAAACAAATTTGATGCTAATACACCCTTTTTTCTCTTTTTTTTCCCACATAAGAATCGATAAGAGAATCGAATCGTTAAGCAGAATCGAAAAGTCCCTTTCAAGGTTTCTCGTTGTTCCCATGGGGTTGAGGTTTTTTTGCCCTAATGTGGGATCTGAGCCGAGGATGTCGTTGTAGCTTGTGCAGCCCTTTGAGACACTTGTGATGAAGGGTTATACAAATAAACTTTGATTGATTGATTGATTAGTTGATATAATTTAAAATTACGAATATATAATAAATTCACTACGTTGCTTGATGGGTGATACGTAAAACACTCTCTCCACACTTTCCCGTGTTTGGCACATTTTATCTGCTTGATATTTTTGATTACAAAACTTTAAGGAGGTTGTCAGGGAAGTGAACAAGTTAGGAGAGGAATTTTCACATACTCTTAATATTCAATGTTTTATTGTTTATACTTCATATTGCATTGTCGTCAGGGTCTGTTGAATTAGTTGATGTAATGTGTTGTTAAGTCTGTTGTTATAGCTTGTTTTGATCAATGCAAACTGAATTGTTATTTTGGTACAAATGATTGCTGTCACGTCACAATCAAAGCTCTGTTGTGTGGCGAAAAAAGCGTTGAACTGTGTGTGCGTGCGCACAAGCATCCATATTACAGCGTATTGCTGTTTACCCTAAAAAAAATGGCTTTACCGCAGGTTGTAGTGTATTCTTGCATGTTTGGCAAACTTCCCTCTTCAATTTGGTATGAAATTAATATGCAGACGTAAAGCATTGTGATCGCAGATTACTTGTAAAAACAGCTGTGTTAACATGATCACAGATCACTCTGAGACAGCACACATAGTTTTAATACATAGTAATAAAATATATAAAAAACAACTATAACAAGTGATACCTGTAAAAAAAACAACTGAAGTTAGTGTAGTGATTTCAATACCAAATGTATTTAGATTCTTATTTAATTATATTACACATCATCCCACCTCCAAAAAAAACATGCACCAGGGGATAGGTTGATTGACAACACTAAATTGGCCCTAGTGTGTGAATGTAAGTGTGAATGTTGTCTGTCTATCTGTGTTGGCCCTGTGATGAGGTGGTGACTTGTCTAGGGTGTACCCGCCTTCCGCTCGAATGCAGCCGAGATAGGCTTCAACACCCCCCGCGACCCCAAAAGGGACAAGCGGTAAAAAAAATAGATGGATGGATGGATATATTTAATACCTATATAACTACACTAACTTCAGAACCAAATTTTTGTTAGCCCAATGTGGGTGGAGACAGCAGTTTATAAAACAGGGGGATGCAAATTATGTAATGTGTTCAGCAGAGAGGCAACACCAGAAAACGATTTAAAGATTATGTACAAATAAAGTAAATTTGATACGACTAATATGTTATGAAAAATACTAGCTAGCCAATAAATAGGTACAGTACTTGCGTCTTAGAGAAAAAATGACAAGATAATTTTTTGTAGTGTCAATTTTGGGCTAGTTTTCATCTTGTATTACCTGGTTAGTCCAGCAGGAGGAGCTACACATCCACAAATGGAAAAAGAAAGCAGCTGAAAGTTATTTGGTTCTAAGAGCGCCACAGTTCACCTTGCGAGAAAGAGGCTTCTTTATCATTATATGTGCAATAAAAAAAGCATGCACATTTTCCGTTATCACCCACAAGGGACTGAACCAATAACATCCTGCCTAGTCAGAGGTTTCTTCGCCCATTGGGACCAATGTGACACCATCAGGGGACTGCAGCAGTTAACCTATAGTCTAAATGGTAGCTGAAAGGACATGGTTGTTAATAAAATATATGTCAGGGACGGCCAAGGGCAAGCGATGGATCGTTCTTGTCCTACGTTCAGAAATCGTTGCTGCAGCAGTGGCGTCTGTCAACGGGCCATCACCTTCCGTGCGTAAAGCTAAAGGTGAAGATGGATTTGCTGAGTGGACAATGAATCTCCTTGCATGCTCAGCCATGATAGTCGTCTCTCGGGCCCAGCATTGCGTGCGTGCACTCCCACCGAGTTAATGTTTAGTTAGCTGTTATATTTGTAAGAGGTGTATGAGCATAACAGGTGGAGCAAATGATACCCTGTGATTGCACTCACCTGCCTCTCCTGTATGCTAAAACTAAAAGGAAAGTAAGCAGCCAAAGTACTATTAGAGAAGATGTATCTACATTATCGTTCTATTGCAATAGGAGAGGGCTATAACAATGAAGGAAAGCACTTGGAGACCTTTTAATGTTTCTATTCAAGTTTAGATGTACGTATATATTACTGGTATGTGGCATTTCCAGGTTTTGCAGTGGTTAAGAGTGGTGCAAAAATTCCAAAGTTAAAACCGATCTTTTAAAAGAAAAACAAGTTTTTGGTCTGCAAAAACAGGGTGCACACTCGTCCATAGCATGAACTTCACCTGCAGCCAGCAGCTTTATTAAAACAGTTGCTATGTTTTTCCACCAAATGTCAACCTTTTTAAGAGGAAATTAGCAACAAAAGTGTTTGTTGGGATAAGTTTGATCTTATTTATAGTTTCTCAGTTTCTGATGGCTCAGCCATGTTTTGCGAGGACATACATATGAAGTGTAGACCAACATCATGAATTGTAATGTTTTTTATCCCCCTGCAGATTGCATGTGGATCTGAGCATAACCTCGCCATTGTTGGTAAGTAGTCTCCTTAAAGAAAGGCATTGTTTAAGATCAACTGCATTTGATTTCAATGATAGCACAAATTAGGATAGCTAACAATAGATTGAATACTGTTCAGTGGTACCTCAATTTAAAGAAGAAGCGCACTTGTTTTGTAATTTTGCCTATCGTTCACAATCATTATGAAAGACATGACGACAAATGTTTTTATAATGCATTCTCACTCGTAAATAAATGTAAATAAAAGTCAGCTTACAGCGGAGCCAGTCTTCCATCCTGCCCATAAAACCCAATAAAAAAAACATCCCAAAAACCGCCAAAAATACTACATTTACATTTAGTGACTTCGATATTACCCAAGTATTAGTGATATTTTTATTATAAGCGCTAACTATTTATAGCGGCGCTGTGATGTTGTGGGCCAATGTTGACATGATCAGCTGCTTCCTCGCTTCCTTGCTCGTCAAATTTTATTCCAGATCATAAATCATGGTTGAAGCACAAGGATGTATTCCAACAAGTTGGTTCACTCTGACAGCCAATTTAGACTGGAAAATAGTGAGAACGACACGAAAAGACGCTTGGTTCCACCCACCTTTTCTACGCAAGGATTATACATCATTCCTCATCTAAATGGGAATAAAAGAACATCCTAGCAGTCAGAATGCTAATGACAGCAGAAATTGTGCAGTAAGTGATGTTTGTTGGTTGGCTTTCATGAAGTCTGCAGTGAGTAGAAAACAGTGACGTAGTTGGGAAAAGAAAAGCGAACGGCGTGATGCGTTTTTTAAATTAATGTGACTTGCATGCTTGAAATGAGCAAAATACGAACAAACCCCGTTTCCATATGAGTTGGGAAATTGTGTTAGATGTAAATATAAACGGAACACAATGATTTGCAAATCATTTTCAACCCATATTCAATTGAATGCACTACAAAGACAAGATATTTGATGTTCAAACTCATAAACTTTATTTTTTTTTGCAAACAATAATTAACTTAGAATTTCATTGCTGCAACACGTGCCAAAGTAGTTGGGAAAGGGCATGTTCACCACTGTGTTACATGGCCTTTCCTTTTAACAACACTCAGTAAACGTTTGGGAACTGAGGAGACACATTTTTTAAGCTTCTCAGGTGGAATTCTTTCCCATTCTTGCTTGATGTACAGCTTAAGTTGTTCAACAGTCCGGGGGTCTCCGTTGTGGTATTTTAGGCTTCATAATGCGCCACAGATTTTCAATGGGAGACAGGTCTGGACTACAGGCAGGCCAGTCTAGTACCCGCACTCTTTTACTATGAAGCCACGTTGATGTAACACATGGCTTGGCATTGTCTTGCTGAAATAAGCAGGGGCGTCCATGGTAACGTTGCTTGGATGGCAACATATGTTGCTCCAAAACCTGTATGTACCTTTCAGCATTAATGGCGCCTTCACAGATGTGTAAATTACCCATGTCTTGGGAACTAATACACCCCCATATCATCACAGATGCTGGTTTTTCAACGTTGCGCCTATAATAATCCGGATGGTTCTTTTCCTCTTTGGTCCGGAGGACACGACATCCACAGTTTCCAAAAACAATTTGAAATGTGGACTCGTCAGACCATAGAAAACTTTTCCACTTTGTATCAGTCCATCTTAGATGAGCTCAGGCCCAGCGAAGCCGACGGCGTTTCTGGGTGTTGTTGATAAACGGTTTTCGCCTTGCATAGGAGAGTTTTAACTTGCACTTACAGATGTAGCGACCAACTGTAGTTACTGACAGTGGGTTTCTGAAGTGTTCCTGAGCCCATGTGGTGATATCCTTTACACACTGATGTCGCTTGTTGATGCAGTACAGCCTGAGGGATCGAAGGTCACGGGCTTAGCTGCTTACGTGCCGTGATTTCTCCAGATTTTCTGAACCCTTTGATGATATTACAAACTGTAGATGGTGAAATCCCTAAATTCCTTGCAATAGCTGGTTGAGAAAGGTTTTTCTTAAACTGTTCAACAATTTGCTCACGCATTTGTTGACAAAGTGGTGACCCTCGCCCCATCCTTGTTTGTGAATGACTGAGCATTTCATGGAATCTACTTTTATACCCAATCATGGCACCCACATGTTCCCAATTTGCCTGTTCACCTGTGGGATGTTCCAAATAAGTGTTTGATGAGCATTCCTCAACTTTATCAGTATTTATTGCCACCTTTACCAACTTTTTTGTCACGTGTTGCTGGCATCAAATTCTAAAGTTAATGATTATTTGCACAAAAAAAAAAAGTTTATCAGTTTGAACATCAAATATGTTGTCTTTGTAGCATATTCAACTGAATATGGGTTGAAAATGATTTGCAAATCATTGTATTCCGTTTATATTTACATCTAACACAATTTCCCAACTCATATGGAAACGGGGTTTGTATATAATAAATGTTATTATAAATGTATCCATTACTATATTACATAGATACTTACAGAATGTATATAAAACCTTAATGGAGGTGTTTGGGTATTTTTAAAGGCTTTATAGGCAAAATTGAGCGGCTCCCATAATCTCCTTTGTAAGCGGATCGCATCACATTTATTTGATATTTAGAATGCATTAAAAATAATACATCCTTCGTCTTGTCTTTTATAATAATCTTGAACGATAGGCAAAAAGTGCAGTTCCCCTTTAAGAATAGGTAACTGGCATGTGAGAAGTTTTTACCACGCAGGAAATCAGGAGTCTTATACAAGAAGTACACAATACGAGTCTGGACATTATTGGAATTGCTGAAACAAAATGGATAGAAAGTGGAAAAATAACAAGAGAGAACCACATTACGTATTCTGGTGGTGAACAGCACACACATGGAGTTGCTGTCATGATGAGAAATACCTTACACAAATACAGTTCATCCGGAAAGTATTCACAGCGCTTTACTTATTTTACCTCTTTTATGTCAGAACCTTTTTCCAAAATGGAATAAAGTAATTATTGTCCTCAAAATTCTACACAAATTACCCCATAATGAATGCTTTTTTTCATATTTCTTGCAAATTTAAATTTTTGAAAACTAAGAAATCATATTTGCACAAGTATTCACAGCCTTTGTCATGAAGCTCAAAAATGAACTTAAAAGCATCCTTTTTCAACAAATCATCCTTGAGATGTTCCGACAGCTTAATTGGAGTCCACCTGTGGTAAATTCAGTTGGTTGGACAAGATTTTGAAAGGCACACACCTGTTTACATATATGTAAGGTCCCACACTTGACAGTGCATTGCAGAGCACAAACCCAAGAATGAAGTTAAAAGAATTGTCTGTAGACCTCTGGGACAGGATTTTTTAGACGCACAAACCTGTGGAAGGGTACAGAAAAATATATGGTGCCTTGAAGGTCCCAATGAGCACAGCAACCTCCATAATCTGTAAATGGAAGAGGTTTGGAACCACCAGGATCTTCCTAGAGCTGGACGGCCGTCTAAACTGATCAATCAGGGGAGAAGGACCCTCGTCAGGGAGGTAACCAACTTACCAAGAACCTGATTTTTTTTCTGTGGAGAGATGAGAGCCTTCCAGGAGGACAACCAGACAAAGCAATTTCTCATGCACGTTTGCCAAAATGCACTTAAAAGACTCTGACCATGGTAAACATGGTGTGAATGCCAGGCGTCCTGTTCGGTAGAAACCAGACACCACTCACCACCAGGCCATTACCTATAGTGAAGCATGGTGGTGGCAGCATCATGCTGTGGGGATGTTTTTCACCAGCAGTAACTGGTAGACTAGTCAGGTTAGAGGGAATTTTGAATGCAGCAATGTACAGAGACATCCTTGATGAAAACCTGCTCCTGCTCTTGAAATCAGAATGGGTCAACGGTTCATCTTTAAGCAGGACAATGACCCTAAGCACACAACCAAGATATCAAATGAATGGATTTAGGACAACTCTGTAAATGTCCTTGAGTAGCCTAGCTAGAACCCAGACTTCAATATGATTGAACATCTCTTGAGATGTGAAAATGGTTGCGCAGCGACAATTCCCATCCAACTTGATTGAGCTTGAGAGGGGCTGCAAATGGGCAAAACTGCCCAAAGATATCAATCAATCAATCAAAGTTTATTTATATAGCCCTTAATCACAAGGGTCTCAAATTCTGCACAAGCCACAACAACATCCTCAGACATCCTCAGACCCCACATTAGGGCAAGAAAAAACTCTACCCAATGGGCACAATGACAAACCTTGGAGGGGACCGCAGATGTGGAACTCGGCACGTTACTTTAACATACTCCGAGGTCACATTGTTATGGGAAACGCACTGCATCCTGTCAGTAAGATAGGAGTTAAACCAAGAAAAGGCTAAGTCTGACATACCAATACATTTTGATACGTTCTAATAAAATGTTTTGATCGACGGTATCGAAAGCAGCGCTAAGATCAAGTAGCAGCAACATGGATGAAGTATCAGCATCCATAGTTAACAATAGATCATTAGTCATTTTTGGAGGGCTGTCTCCGTAGAGTGATTTGCCCTGACACCGGACTGAAAGGGTTCACAGAGATTGTTAGATGCTAAGTGTTCATTTAGCTGCTGTGCAACAATTTTTTTTCAGGATTTTCAAGATAAAGGGAAGGTGGCACACCGGCTTGTAGTTTACCATGAAGTCAGGATCGAGGTTAGGTCTTTTGAGCAGAGGATCAATAACCGCTTTTTTGAATGCTAGGGGAACAGTGCGAGAGGAAAGTGATACGTTTATAATATTTAGCACTGATGGTCCTAATATTGGGCAGCACGGTGGTACAGGGGTTAGTGCATGTGCCTCACAATACGAAGGTCCTGAGTAGTCCTGGGTTCAATCCCGGGCACGGGATCTTTCTGTGTGGAGTTTGCATGTTCTCCCCGTGACTGCGTGGGTTCCCTCCGGGTACTCCGGCTTACTCCCACCGCCAAAAACATGCACCTGGAGATAGGTTGATTGGCAACACTAAATTGGCCCTAGTGTGTGAATGTGAGTGGGAATGTTGTCTGTCTATCTGTGTTGGCCCTGTGATGAGGTGGCGACTTGTCCAGTGTGTACCCAGCCTTCCGCCCGAATGCAGCTGAGATAGGCTCCAGCACCCCCCGCAACCCCGAACGGGACAAGCGGTAGAAAATGGATGGATGGGTCCTAATATTACAAACAGCTCCTTGATAAGTTTCCCAGGAAGTGGATCAAGTAAACATGCTGTTTGTTTTGTTCCATTTACACGTCACAGGAGTTCCTCTAATGTTATTACATCAAAAAGAGAGAGACTATTTTGGCGGGCAATATCCGTCGTACACACATTCCTATCTGTGTTAATAGAGCCCAGTTGTAGCTGGCACGCGTTGTCTTTAATCTCCTTTCTAATGAGTTCAATTTTCTTATTTAAAGAAATTCATAAAGTCATCAGCCGAGTGGGTGGAGCTACTGGAGGGAGTCCCTTGTTGGGTTAGTGATGCTACTGTACTGAACAAATATTTAGGATTGTTTTTATTGAGGCGGATGAGATTGGAGTAGTAATTAACTTCATCTAAAGTAAGCGTGCATTTACAAGTTATTAAAATCACTCCATGCTTGATGGAAAACCTCAAGTTTAGTCGCATGCTATTTGCGTTCCAGCTTTCTACATGATAGTTTAAGGGCTCTTGTTTCTTCTGTAAACCAGGAGGTATGCCTTTTAGGGGCCTTTTTTAGCTTTAGCGGTGCTATACTATCTATGGCTTCGCACAGGGCATCGTTAAAGTTGTTAGTGAGGTTATCGATAGAGCCCACATAATTTGGGAATGCCGCCATTACCGAAGGCAGTAGCCCAGCAAGAGTCATAGTGCCAACATTAATGTTGCGGCTTCTAAAGCAGTGGTTATTTGTAGCTTGTTGACAATGAGTCAGAACTTCGAAAAAAAAGGTAATGATCGGACATTACTTTAGTGTACGGGAGTATCATAACTTTGGAGGTGGTGACAACCCGGACAAGGACTAGATCTATCGTATTACCGTTGCGATGCGTAGGTTCATTTATTATTTGTGTAAGACCACAGCTATCAATTATATTCTGGAGCGCTACGCACGGAGGGTCTGATGGGGTATTCAAATGGATATTAAAATCCGCCATTATAATTATATTATCTGCGTGCGTCACTAGATTAGCGACAAACTGAAAATTCACTGATAAAATCCGTATAGAGCCCAGAGGGGCGGTATATAACAGCCAGATAGAGAGGTAGCGGTGTGACCGCCTGTGGCGTCGTATTCAAAATGATTAGAGGCTGTAATTGCTTCCAAAAGTGCATGGGTTAAGGTTAGGGTTAGGGTTAGGGTTAGGGTGTGAAAAATACCAACACAATGGTAGTAATAAAAAATCAACCGGTTCCTCAAATAATCCTAATAATAATTGGTAAATGGGTTATACTTTATAGCGCTTTTCTACCTTCAAAGTACTCAAAGCGCTATGACCCTATTGTCACATTCACCCATTCACACACACATTCACACACTGATGGTGGGACCTGCCATGCCAGGACCTAACCATGACCCATCAGGAGCAAGGGTGAAGTGTCTTGCTCAAGGACACATCGGACGTGACTAGGATGGCAGAAGTTGGGGATCGTACCCCTTAAGTTGCGGGTACGGCTGCTCTACCAACTGAGCCACACCGTCCCCCGTAATAGATGGCAGCCCTTTAGAACAAGTGTCAAATATGGTATATCTTGGTCAGATGCAGTTTGAAAATGAAATAAAAAGAAGAATTGAAATTGCTAGGAATTCATGTGAAAATATATAGAAACTAATAACATCAAAATAATTAATAATTGAAACAAGGAAAATAATGCTAAAATGCTGCGTGGTCGTCCCTACAGTATGGTTCCAAGACATGGACCTTAACAAAAACTTTATCAAAGAAATTGAAAGCATTTAAGCTTTGGTTATACAGAAGAATGTTAAAAGTCTCATGGACAGATTATAAAACAAACACACACATTTTAGAAACAATGAATTGTAATAAACTACTACTAAACACAATCAAATCACAGAACCAAAAATATTTTGACCATATAATGAGGAAAGAAGGTCGACAAAGAGAGCTATTAGAAGGCAAAATAGATGGAAAGAGAGCAAGAGGGAGGCCTAGAACAACATGGACTACTAATATCAAAAAGACTGGACCATGCTCAGCTATTCTGAATGCGCCACAAAGGCACAAGATGGAAAGAATTGGCGATCCATTGTATTCAACCTGCGGATAAAATATGACGACGACTGCTCTGTTGCACCATACTGAAGCAGAATGAGTTTATAACGCCTCCCATTACTGTTAAAATTAGAATCATATCTAATCGATGGGCATTTATCCATGAAAATATGGAGAAGCTGTTGATAGTGTGTTTGCCCGAGAAACAGCTGGAAGGAGATACGATAGTAGTACTCTCTGAGGTAAAAGCTGTACATTATTATTTTAATACATTATACATCTCAGAGGTTGTTGGTAGTAAATTTGATTGTATTTATTTTATAAAATATTTCTTATCCAAAAGTTTGTTTAAAATTTTAAAAGTTATGTTACATGTTAAAAGGCACCAATTAATTGATTTCAATTCATTTTAAGAGAAGATGTTGAGTTGAGATACACGTGTTTTGAGTTAAGAGCTCTGTCACAGAACCAATAAGCTCGCAAATTGAGATACTACTGTAAATATAAATGGTACTGTTCAATTTGCCACATTACTGGATGATTGTCTAATATATTACAGTAAAAGCATCGGTATGAAATGGTTATCCTTCTGGTGGCTTCAGAGGATTTCTGAGGTCAGCTCATTGCTCTGTGGCCTTTTGCAGAAGGAAGTAATTACAGCTTGCTAAGATGTGGAGGATCACTGGCAGATGCAATTATGCGAGCAGGTCTGTAAATGAGATGAATTAGCTACACACAAATTTACTGGCATGTCTTTACAGTTTAATGTTTTGGAAAGCAGTGTCCCTTTTAATCTGCACAATACCAATAACAGTGTCAGGTATCCCTGAACAAGAAGTAAAACCTTTTGAGCATTTGTGCCTCCTAATCAAATATACAAACTTCATCCCCCCCAACTTAAATGGTAACAAGAAAAAAATACTGGCCCAGTTTTTGCATCAACATGACCAAAAATACTCCACAGGAAGATGAAACAAAAGTACATGCAGGTGCATCTATAGATGTCATGTGGACCCCACAGGAAGATGAAACAAAAGTACATGCAGGTGCATCTATAGATGTCATGTGGACCTGCCATCAAAATGAGGAAGTGTAATGAGCAGGGACGCTCTGTCACAGTGTCACAAAGGTCTAGAGCAAGGGTATTCAACTAAATTGTTTTTGGGGGCCACATTTCCAGAAAGCTAAGGATCGGGGTTCCGGACTTCTCCCTTCACTATCAGTGTTATTGTGTTAATTCTGAAGAACATCTACAGTGGCCATTTGATTTTGTTTTATTTATTATTATTATATAATTTCAGGAGCGGTTTGCTGTTTTAAGAACCTTCTGCAAAAAAAGCTATAGTCATAGATCATCTCTATGAAAGCACTGTCATGTTTTTAAGAATCTGCTGCAAAAATGTGAGTCTATCACCGAACCTGCGGGCCACCAGTTGAATGATGAAAAAGAGAGGACCTAAAATATAACCTTGAAGAACACTACTGGTATAACTTTAATACATTGAACAAATGGCTACTAACTGCATCTGAAGTAAACAAATTATAGCAACATTAAATCGTATTCCAAAAAAAATTGTGCAACTAAAAAGAGGACTTAAAGGGGTGCCTTTAAGAACGCCTCAGTGATGTAAATCACAAGTTTGCGAGCTTAATTGGTTCTGTGACAGAGGTCTTAACTCAAAACACGGCGTGGCGAAGTTGGGAGAGTGGCCGTGCCAGCAATCTGAGGGTTACTGGTTTAATCCCCACCTTTTACCATCCTAGTCACGTCCGTTGTGTCCTTGAGCAAGACACTTCACCCTTGCTCCTGATGGGTCCCGGTTAGCGCCTTGCGCATGGCAGCTCCCACCATCAGTGTGTGAATGTGGAAATAGTGTCAAAGCGCTTTGAGTTCCTTAAAAAAGGTAGAAAAGCGCTATACAAGTATAACCATTTATCATTTTCACTTGTATCTAACCCAATAGCTCCTATTGAAATGAATTGGTGGATGTAACATGTAACATAACTTTTTTTTAAAAGTCCCTGCTCATTATACTTCCTCATTTTGATGGCAGGTCCACATGACATTTATAGATGCACCTGCATGTACTTTTGTTTCATCTTCCTGTGGAGTATTTTTAAGTCATTTGATGCAAAAATCACAAGTTTGCTAGCAAGGTTAAAATATTAGTGCAAGGATCTGCCAATGTGTTTACCGTGGCCAAAGTTCATCTATACAACAGGAGCTTTCTAGTGTTTTTAGGAATTTGTTGCAAAAATGTTTGTCTCCAAAGATGTGAACTGAACTTGGGGGCCGGTATGGTGTCATTCCTGGGCCCGCCATTTGAACAGCCCTGCTCTAGAGAATGGGAAGACAAGAACAAGCAGAGGGAGTGTACAAGTGAACCTCATGCACCTCCCTTCCCCTCATTTCCTCCTGCTGTCTTGAGCACATCGGCGGTGGTGGTGGTGGCGGCGGCAGCAGTAGCAACGGAATAGCAAAACAGGATTGGAAGCCGAGACCTGAGTGCTGCTATTTCTGGTGCTGAAGTAGGTCAGACAAAAAGGAAGTGAGAGCACTGCATGCTGCTTATATCAGTTGCCTGCTCTACCCTTGCACATCTGCTCCTGGGGAAGTGCTCCCCACTCATTTGGTTTCTGGTCTGATCGCTGGTAGCCGGTGGACTTCCCACATCCATCTCTGAGAAAAGATTAGTGTTCATGACTGAACAGTTTTCATCTTCTCATGCCTATTAATGGACGATAAGTCACACCTGCGGAAGTGTTAATTATTTGTGACATTTTAAACGGTCGATCGCGAAACCATTAAAAACCGGACGTGTTTGCTGGGAAACGGCTTTTGGTTTCAGCGTCTTGATTTCGATTCCGTTTTTGTTGTGCAGAAAGTGCAGCACTTTGTTGCCATGGAAACACTGATGTGCGGTATACTCCTGTCAGTGAGGGAATAAAGCACAGCGCCCAAATAAGGCGCTCTCTCCCCTTGTGAACACAATGCTTCAAAACAGGAAATTCATTTATAGATTAGCACTGGCATGTTACTGAATACTGTCTGTCATCATGAAGGCCTGTGGTGCATGTTTGTTTGTAATGCATCGGCCATTGCTGGCAGACTGACACACTGACATAAGCTTGCTGGCGTGACATCTTGGTCTCCTAGCTAGCAAAAGCATGTGTTTCAGTATCTGCATCAAAACACTGACGGAGCCAAGCAGAAAAAGACAGGTCTCAATGGAATGGACGGAAAGACAAAGCGTGAAAGGCACACGACAGCCAGATAGGTAGAACTCGAGGATGTGTTACCCTTGAGAAAGCAAGCTCGCTTCTGTTGCCATGGTAATGGGGCCTATTGGGTAACTGTGTTGCCATGGCACGTGTCTCCTCGGTGATGCAGCCCTGACCACACCCACAACAAGCTCTCCAGCTGTGAAGAGCAGGGAAGCTTTATTGCTGGCTGACCGAGTGTCAGCGTGTGCGTGTATGTGTTTGTTTTCTGACTCCCTTTCTTCTTTGCAGCCTCCCCGCCACTCCAGGCTGCAAATATTAGCTCGCATGTAAAAAAGAGTTGTGTTCTCTTGGTTCTACTGACCCATTACCCATCTCCTCTTCAGGGGGGCGTCTGCTTTCCTGGGGCTGGAACGAGCACGGAACAAGCGGAGACGGTTCACTGGCCGACGTTTTTGAGCCGCAGCTCGTTCCCGGTGTCACGCCTCTTCTCATTGGCTGCGGGGCCGGACACTCAATGGTGGTGTGCGCAGGGAAGACGTGCAAAGACCACTGATAAACTGCACATATTGGAGACAGCGCTTGTCTAAAACTAGAGCTGAATTCCTGAAATTTAATTATTTTATGAACGAACTGACTCAATTGGTTTTGGAAATATGCAGCAACTTTCACCTTCCTATCGACAAGGGTAGTTATGTGCATGTGTCATAAATATCTGGATGTGTGTGGTCATGACTTATGTCTGGTGTGGACAGGGGCCAATAATTTCTCTGGCCTGCCCGTCACTTTAACGGCCATGATGGTGGGCGATGTCTTTACAGGACATGGTCATTCCAAAGCTTCCCACCATGTTGTCCCTCCTGAATGAATGAAGACGTTAAGGCTAATGTGGGGGATGGGCCCGGCTGCCGCTTCAAGTCCATCTTCCCATGTCAGCGTTTTTATTGCCGTGATCTTGAACGTTGGGAGGTGCTGATGCCCATACTTTATAGCCGCCATTTGTGTCACCGGGTGATTTACTTATTGCACAGAAATATTCCTGTACCAAACTTGCGTCACATGAACTTAATGGGAAGTGCACTTTTTGGGGGGAATTTTGCCTGTCAATCCCCATCACTATGTGAGACAAGCACACACAACACTTTTTTATGCATTCTAAATCGTAAATAAATGCTAGCAAGAGGCAGCTAAGAAAGGAAGTAATGGGGATTCGATCTACGCCCTCTAAAAACTTCCAACAACGTTTTATATACATGCTGTAAGTATATACTGCATGTAATTTAGTAACATGCACATTCATTATAATATATAATATTTAAGTATTTTTGTCATTTTAATCATAGTCAGAACTTTTATGGGCACATTGATTTCACAGAGCGCATCGTAACGTTCGCTATTTCAACAATAATTCATGGTGGACATCATTAGAGACAGCGATGACAACTTTGGGACAAATGGTGATCCATAGCCCTATATTTTTGAGTCCGAATATACGGAGGATAAGCTACAAGTTTTAGAAACTGTGTTTAGCAGATCCAGCTCCAGTATTGCGAAGTATTAAACAAGAAATACAAACTACGAACATAATAAAACAACCACTTATTGTACAATGTCCGCTCTCACTTGGATGCTGACTGATGGGATGTTTATATGATTCAGCACAAGACTTAGTTTTATCATGATCCTTATTTATGTTTAAAAAAAAAAGAGGCAGCAAACGAGCATACTATCTTACAGAGCCCCTAAAGGGACATGGTGGAAATGTTTTTTTGTATAATTTTTTTTTTTTTTTCAGACATGTAAGACCCTAACCCGCACGAGAAACTTTTTATTAAAAAAAAAAAATTAAAAGAAATTCATAATTTATTTATTTATTTATTTTTTTTAATATAAAAAGTTTCTCGTGCGCACGAGAAAGCATTGGATGCGTGCGCGTGGTTTGAGGTGTGTGTGAAAATGGCAGTTCAGGAGTTAATTTGGCTGTATTTCCAACTAGGACTTACCCCCATGTGTGTTGTGGCAAAATGTGAATGCCTGCCAAAAATCTACATTTTTGTCTTGATCTGTCCACAGCGGATTCCTAGGTGTGAGACAAACACTTTATCTTCCTGGTTATTGTATCGCTACGTGTTTGACATTATTTAAGGCTTTATCGTGCCCGGAAAAGGACAGTTTTCCTCTTCTGTGGCTGTGTGTGTGTGTGTGTGTGTGTAGGGCGTGGCTTGCGGACCTGCAGCGGGAAAAGAAATCCCCCATGTCCCTTTAGGGGCTCCGTAGTATCGCATCTTCCTTGCAATGTCTTTCAAATTTGACTAACTTCTTGGTTTTTACCTACACCGTCTACCATACCGGTGAGAGGCATGATTTATGATCTATTGCACACTTTTACCAACTCAGGGGTGATACAGCTCATCTGCTCAGTAGGTCAAGAGCTGCAGTAGGTAGTTATCGTCATCAACAAGGCGCCTAGTACTAAAATAGTCCCCCTGTGTTAGCTCTTACAATAACACTGTCGCTAATGCTTGGTTAATAGGGTCATGGCATGTAAATTGAGTATAGTTGGTGGGTTTTTTTAGAGGGCTTTTTAGGTGAAATAGATCAATCCTATTGTTAGACGCCTAGTACCGGTACTAGCCGTATTTTACAATCTAGACTGCACAAAAAGAGGAAAATGTGTGTTCTTGTCTCCAAAAAAGATTGTGCATGATAGGCAAAATAAAAACGAGTGCAATTCCCCTTTAAAGTATTGCCATATCAGCACCATCTTGCATATTTATAAGCTGTGCAGGCATCTGCAGTGCAGTACCTGGAAACCACGCAGGTTAAGGCCAATGTGCAGGATCAGCATGGCTCATAAATAATGCTTGAATTATAGTTACTTTATTTATTTCTGTTTTTATTCAACAACACTCAGCAAATTAAATACGCTTTGTATCTCAAATGCACAAATGTTTTTTAAATTAAAAATGTTTTTAAAGAAAACAGAAACCCTTCTGACAATGATCATTTGTGTTTGTTTGTTAAATTTTATTTAACACTGTTTATCACACAGGTCTCAACTGTATTGTTTAGAGAAGACACCAAAAAGTCCCTAACTAACAAACCGATGAAAACTACCACTGAACACCCAACTAAGAGAACTAGCCACACAAAACACACGTATGTGCGCACACACACACACACTCAAATCTCACTAAAAGTCACACATTAGTTGCGTCTTACATATGATGCCTGTTAAATGAGTTTGTTTAATAATAATATTGTTACAATGCCCAGAACCCGGTTCCCAGTGGTTGGTTGGCAGTGTGTTTGCAGTTGTTTGTTAAAAAGTTGGTCCCTTTTACACTAACTTTTCCACACAAACAATGGAAGCTGCACTTTGAACATGTCTGTAATGGTTGTTATCTACTAATTACAATGCTCATTACTGCCTTTCCATGTTGAACCACACTGGGATTCTTGTACAATGAATAGAAAATCACCATCACGTAAAATGCCAGCAGTTTATGTAAAATAAATTTATATATGCATTGCAATTTTTACTTTTAATTACTACATACCTTCTATTTAACTACTCACAAAAAAAGGACAAATATGTTTCACCAAAAGTACACCATTGGGTGGCAGTGTCATTTTTGGGCCATACATCCAACTCAATAGAATAAAGTTGATATTGTTCTTTGGAATGTTTAATTCTAGTAAACATCTAAGATGGTATACATGGTGTTCCCCTCAAAATCTAACAGATTTAGCACATTCTTGTAAAGATTAAGCTGTTACCAAGTAAAAAAATGCCTCTTAACTATAAATACTTAATATTTATACTTATAAAAAAAACTCTCTAGGGTAGACTTAAGGTAGACTCTTTTACATTATATGGCGGTTAACTTCTTTTTACACTTATATTGCACTCTTCTTATCAGAAAAAACTAGGTAATTTTCCATATTTATAAATTCTAGGTCAACAAACATCGACAATTGAATTGTGTTAAACCTTTACGGTTCCATCCATCCATCTATGTTCTACCGCTTGTCCCTTTCGGGGTCGCGGGGGGTGCTGGAGCCTATCTCAGCTGCACTCGGGAAGTCGCCACCTCATCGCAGGGCCAACACAGATTCCTCTATTTAAAAAAAAAAACTGCCAGATTTTTTACACTTTCTTTTAACTTTTATTTTTAATTAGTGGTGTCAAATTTTGATTGATTAATTACACTCATATTTAGCGCATTATGTTTTTAATCTTGTTAATCCAATTTTTAATCTCTTACATTACTGTCTATGTATCCCTTCGAATTTCCTCGCCTTCTTCTTGTGCTTGACTGAGTGGAACCTCATTAACGTCATGCAGCACAAAAATGCATCCATCCATCCATTTTCTACCGCTTATTCCAGCCATGGCGAAAAGGAGGTTTTTCTCTGTCATAAAACCTATGTCAGAATGCTGTTTTTTGACTAGAGCTCAGCATTTCGTGCCATCATCCCTGATATTTTGGTGGAGAAACTGAGCTTCCTGGATAAAAAAAACCTTCGGACCAACCAACCATACGTTGTTAAGGTGGGCCAATTATGCTCCTCCACACTGTCACTCAGCACTGGCTCCCCTCAGGACTGCGTGTTGGGCCCCCTCCTGTACACCCTATATCCTGTATGCCCTATATACATATGATTGGTTCCCCATTCATCCCTCGAACATCATCATCAAGTTTGTGCACAGTTGTGTATCTGATCACGGGTGGTAATGAAACAGCCTACAGAGAGAAAATACAGGCGCTGGCAGGGTGATGCACCAAGAACAACCTGAGGCTGAACACCACAAAGACCAAGGAGATGGTCATTGATTTTAGGAGACAGAGAGGGGAAGATGTGTGGAGATTGGCCTCCTCGAAGTTCCTGGAAACTTACATCTCGGAGGACCTGACATGGACTGTCAACACTTCAAGCACTGGTCAAAAAGACACAGCAGAGACTCCACTCCCCTTCTGTGCTGCGGAGGAATCAATTTGAGGAGAAATTGCATGTATCTTTTTATCGGGCCACCATTGAGCCAGTTCTGATGTACTGTGTAACTGTGTGGTTTGCTGCCTGCTCTGCTGAAGACAGGAAGGCCCTGCAGAGGGTGACCAGGACAGCGTAGAAGATTATGGGCCGCTCTCTGCCCTCCCTAAAGGACATTGCTTGCTCTTGTTGCTTTGGAAAGGAATTTTCTGGAAGACACCTCTCACTCTGGTCAGCACTTTTTCTACCTGCTGCCATCAGGAAATACATTTCGGTCACACAAGAGCAGGACAGAGTTAAAAACAATTTTTATGCGGGCCATTGGGATATTGAATCCGTCCCAATAGCTTACACTGTTTTTCACTGTTGCACTGCTGTTTGTACTGCTATTTATTTATTTTATTTCTGTGATGAGGTGGCGACTTGTCCAGGGTGTACTCTGCCTTCCGCCCAAATGCACCTGGAATAAGATCGAGCACCTCCGCAACCAAGCGGTAGAAACTGTATGGATGGATGGTATTTATTGTTTGTGTTATATTTAACTGCACCTAACAAAGTAGTCACCTGTAATTTTTCATGCTCTCATGTTTGATGATAATAAAGCATTGTATTCTATTCTAAGACTAACGTCCATTCATCCGTCCATCTTCTTTTGCTTATCCGAAGTCGGGTCGTGCGTGTAGCAGCCTAAGCAGAGAAGCCCAGACTTCCTTCTCCCAAGCTACTTCGTCCAGCTCTTCCCGGGGGATCCCGAGGTGTTCCCAGGCCAGCTGGAGGCCGGGTCCTGGGTCTTCCCTGTGGTCTTCTACCGGTCAGACGCGCCCTATTCACCTCCCCAGGGAGGAGTTCAGGGGGCATTATGACCAGATTCCTGAACCACCTCATCTGGCTCCTCTCGATGTGTCGGAGTAGCGGTTTTACTTTGCGCTCCTCCCAAATGACATAGCTTCTCACCCTATCTCTAAAGAGAGCCCCGCCACTCGACAGAGGAAACTCATTTCGGCCACTTGTACCCGTGATCTTGTCCTTTCAGTCATAACCCAAAGCTCATGACCAGAGGTGAGTATAGGGACGTAGATCGACTGGTAAACGACAGACCGATACAGGGTCCGCATCACTGCAGATGCCGCACGTGATCTGTCTGTCGATCTCATGAACACGAGAAAAAGACCCTGAGGTACTTTAACTCATGAGATGGCACTCCACCATTTCCGGGCGAGAACCATGAATCGGACTTGGAGGTGCTGGTTTTCATCCCAGTCGCTTCACACTCAGCTGCGAACCGATCCAGTGAGAGCTGAAGATCCTGGTCAGAAGAAGCCAGCAGGACCACATCATCCACAAAAAGCGAGACCTAATCCTGCAGCCACTAAACTGGATCCCCTCAGCACCTTGACTGCGCCTAGAGATTATATCCATAAAAGTTGTAAACAGAATTGATGGAGTCCAACCCTCACTGGAAACGGGTTCGATTTACTGCCGGCAATGCGAACCCAGCTCTGACCCTGTATTCATACAGGGAGCGGACCGATACCGCATACTCTCTGGGCACTTCCCACAGGACTTTCCAAGGGACACGGTTGAATGCCTTCTCCAAGTCCACAAAGCACATGTAGACTGACTTGACAAACTCCCTTTCACCCTCAAAGACCCTACTGAGGGTATAAAGCTGGTCCAAAGTTCCACGACCAGGACAAAAACTACACTGCTCCTCCCAAATGCGAGGTTTGACTATTCGACGTAGCCTCTTTTACAGCACACCTTAATATACCTTGCCTGAGTGTGATCCCACGATAATTGGAACACACCCTCTGGTTTCCCTTTTTAAATAGATTAACCACCACCCCATTCTGCCAATCCAGAGGTACCGCCCCCGATGTCCGCACAATGCTGTAGAGTCTAGTCAACCATGACAGCCCCACAGTATCCAACTAACGTTAGCGGCTTTAAATAGTGGTGATGAGATGAATTATATCTAGCAAATAGTGTAGTCATAGTAAACTTCAAGGATGTATCAGAAGTATGTTTAGTTGTCTTGTTGTAACAAGGAGTAGACCAGGGGCTCTTAACATTTTGGACCTGGGGGCACAACTTTTCTACTACACAAGACACTGAATTAGTAATCTTACTCTTGATTTTAGTTGTATTCAATATTTATATCTAACCTACTTACAATTTACAATCTAGTCAAATTATATGAAACGATGTGTTAGTTATAAATATTTTCATTTAACACATAAACCTTAGACTTAGGTCAGACTGTTTAGAAAAATAAGTACGAACCAAACATATTGCATAAGAAGAGACTCAAAAGTAAAAACAAAATAAATGTACAAACCCCGTTTCCATATGAGTTGGGAAATTGTGTTAGATGTAAATATAAACAGAATACAATGATTTGCAAATCCTTTTCAACCCATATTCAATTGAATGCACTACAAAGACAAGATATTTGATGTTCAAACTCATAAACTTTATTTTTTTTTTGCAAATAATAATTAACTTAGAATTTCATGGCTGCAACACGTGCCAAAGTAGTTGGGAAAGGGCATGTTCACCACTGTGTTACATGGCCTTTCCTTTTAACAATACTCAGTAAACGTCTGGGAACTGAGGAGACACATTTTTTAAACTTCTCAGGTGGAATTCTTTCCCATTCTTGCTTGATGTACAGCTTAAGTTGTTCAACAGTCCCGGGGTCTCCGTTGTGGTATTTTAAGCTTCATAATGCGCCACACATTTTCAATGGGAGACAGGTCTGGACTACAGGCAGGCCAGTCTAGTACCCGCACTCATTTACTATGAAGCCACATTGATGTAACACGTGGCTTGGCATTGTCTTGCTGAAATAAGCAGGGGCGTCCATGATAACGTTGCTTGGATGGCAACATATGTTGCTCCAAAACCTGTATGTACCTTTCAGCATTAATGGCGCCTTCACAGATGTGTAAGTTACCCATGTCTTGGGCACTAACACACCCTCATACCATCACAGATGCTGGCTTTTACACTTTGCGCCTATAACAATCCGGATGGTTCTTTTCCTCTTTGGTCCGGAGGACACGACGTCCACAGTTTCCAAAAACAATTTTAAAATGTGGACTCGTCAGACCACAGAACACTTTTCCACTTTGTATCAGTCCATCTTAGATGAGCTCAGGCCCAGCGAAGCCGGCTGCGTTTCTGGGTGTTGTTGATAAACGGTTTTCGCCTTGCATAGGAGAGTTTTAACTTGCACTTACAGATGTAGCGACCAACTGAGCCCATGTGGTGATATCCTTTACACACTGATGTCGCTTGTTGATGCAGTACAGCCTGAGGGATCAAAGGTCATGGGCTTAGCTGCTTACGTGCAGTGATTTCTCCAGATTTTCTGAACCCTTTGATGATATTGCGGACCGTAGATGGTGAAATCCCTAAATTCCTTGCAATAGCTGGTTGAGAAAGGTTTTTCTTAAACTCTCAAAGTGGTGACCCTCGCGCCATCCTTGTTTGTGAATGACTGAGCATTTCATGGAATCTACTTTTATACCCAATCATGGCACCCACCTGTTCCCAAATTGCCTGTTCACCTGTGGGATGTTCCAAATAAGTGTTTGATGAGCATTCCTCAACTTTATCAGTATCTATTGCCACCTTTCCCAACTTCTTTGTCACGTGTTGACAAAGAAGTTGGGAAATTCTAAATTTAATGATTATTTGCAAAAAAAAAATGTTTATCAGGTTGAACATGAAATATGTTGTCTTTGTAGCATATTCAACTGAATATAGGTTGAAAATGATTTGCAAATCATTGTATTCCGTTTATATTTACATCTAACACAATTTCCCAACTCATATGGAAACGGGGTTTGTACATACAGTAGTGTAGTGCTAAATTGAATCAACTATATTCATATGTTTCTGAACTAAATTGCCAATAAAGTTCAGGTGCAAATGAAAATACAGCTTCACCAATTTAATCATAATATTTGCACTTCAGAAATTTCTCTATGACTTTAGGTCCGGACTTTTTCTTTTTGTTTGAGATTGTAACTGTGACTAGTCCAGGGTTTACCCTGCCTTCCGCCCAAGTGCAGCTCTTATAGGCTCCAACGCACCTGTGACCCCGAGAGGGATAGTTGGACTGACACAAGTGATTGAAAAGTGAAACTGAAGCCCTATGGTTAAGACACAATGGAGTAGACAATATATTGTTTTTATATAACGTGCCTCATATATGACACCAGCTATGGAGAGATGGCATCACTTGTTCCACATTAAGCTGACTTGATACTAATATAACACATTTGTGCTTCAATATAGCGATATATTACATGTACAATGATATGTACATTATATTTAAAATCCGACCACACTTACATGAAACAATGTTGTTTCAAACGCTTGTGCTAGTCATAGATCGCACGCTCTTGTCTCTGCCCTTGGATGAAATAAAAGCAAAATTCGTAGTGATTAAATTCATTTTCTGTCGTTGAGTAAGTTTTATAACATGAGATAATGTGACACATTGATGTACGTGTATGAGACATATGTGACTGGCAGTCAGGAAAGGTAACCAAAGCCAACATGTCCACCGATTTGTTTTACAAAACCCAAAACCGGTGAACTTGGCACGTTGTGTAAATCCTAAATAAAAACAGAATACAATGATTGGCAAATCCTTTTCAACTTATATTCAATTGAATAGACTGCAAAGACAAGATACTTAATGTTCAAACTGAGAAACTTAATTTTTTTTTTTGCAAATAATCATTAACTTAGAATTTAATGGCAGCAGCACATTGCAAAAAAGTTGGCACAGGGGCATTTTTACCACTGTGTTACATGGCCTTTCCTTTTAACAATACTCAGTAAACGTTTGGGAACTGAGGAGACACATTTTTTAAGCTTCTCAGGTGGAATTATTTCCCATTCTTGCTTGATTTACAGCTTAAGTTGTTCAACAGTCCGGGGTCTCCGTTGTGGTATTTTAGGCTTCATATTGCGCCACACATTTTCAATGGGAGACAGGTCTGGACTACATGCAGGCCAGTCTAGTACCCGCACTCTTTTACTCTTGTAACACGTGCAAAATGTGGCTTGGCATTGTCTTGCTGAAATAAGCAGAAGTTGCTTGGATGGCAAATATATGTTGCTCCAAAACCTGTATGTACCTTTCAGCATTAATGGCGCCTTCACAGATGTGTAAGTTACCCATGTCTTGGGCACAAATACTGTACATCCCCATACCATCACAGATGCTGGCTTTTCAACTTTGCGCCCATAACAATCCGGATAGTTATTTTCCTCTTTGGTCCTTAGGACATGACGTCCACAGTTTCCAAAAACTATTTAAAATGTGGACTCATCAGACCACAGAACACTTTCCCACTTTGCATCAGTCGATATTAGATGAGCTCAGGCCTTGCAAAGCCGGCAGCGTTTCTGGGTGTTGTTGATAAATGGCTTTTGCTTTGCATAGTTGAGTTTTAACTTGCACTTACAGATGTAGCGACAAACTGTAGTTACTGACAGTGGATTTCTGAAGTGTTCCTGAGCCCATCTAGTGATATCCTTTACACACTGATGTTGGTTTGCCTGAGGGATCGAAGGTCACGGGCATTCAATGTTGGTTTTTAGCCTTGCTGCTTACGTGCAGTGATTTCTCCAGATTCTCTGAACCTTTGATGATATTACAGACCGTAGATGGTGAAATCCCTAAATTCCTTGCAATGTCTCGTTGAAAAATGTTTTTCTTAAACTGTTCGACAATTTGCTCACGCATTTGTTGACAAAGTGGTGACCCTCGCCCCATCCTTGTTTGTGAATGACTGAGCATTTCATGGAAGCTGCTTTTATACCCAATCATGGCACCCACCTGTTCCCAACTAGCCTGTTCACCCGTGGGATGCTCCAAATAAGTGTTTGATGAGCGTTCCTCAACTTTCTCAGTCTTTTTTGCCACTTGTGCCAGTTTTTTTAAACATGTTGCAGGCATCAAATTCCAAATGAGCAACGTTAAGTATCTTGTCTTTGCAGTCTATTCAATTGAATATAGGTTGAAAAGGATTTGCAAATCAGTGTATTTTGTTTTTATTTACTATTTACACAACGTGCCAACTTCACTGGTTTTGGGTTTTGTAAAACATTTGAAAAGAAATACCTCAAATTGAGTGCTGTTGTCAGCACTTTTTTGTAAGCCAGATTAAAAAGATTTATTAGCTATTTTTTAATCACTAATTTTGACACCCCCCATTTTTTTTTTTTTTACGTAAAAAGCTGGCATCTTACTGAGTTTGTTGACTTACATCCACTATACCTTTTGTGTACTTTGCTACTGCTGATTCATTAACGTCTGTTGACTGATTTACAATGAAATAGGGAATTTTCAATGTTATTCTTTAAACTACTGATTTTTTTGGAATCTGCATAAGAGAGGCACTTGTCCAGTGTTGTGTATACAGTGTTTTTGTGTCGGTATTTCTGCGCTAAGATGATAATAATTATACAATAATGCCAATTATACTCGATTGTCAACTGAAAAAGCACTGCTAAAGGACACATTTTAGAAAAAAAATAAGTGCAACTTGTTAAAATGTCTTGACTACAGTCTAAAAAGAGCTACTGTATTATTTACCGCATGAGTTCATAACAGCACATTTGATACAAGGTAAGAATGGTGTTCAAGTATGACATTTTCTCTGTGATGGCTAAAAACATCAACGGAATGTAAAAAAGTTCAGTGGTGCAAAAAAGTGCAAAAAGTCTCTAAAGAGATGGGCATGAGAGTGCAAAAGTGTGTTTTCCAGCTGTTTAACGTGACAGGGTTTAAAATAGAAGCAACCTTTTTTGTTTCTTTCGACACACCACACAGACATTTGATGATCACTCAGAAACATTGACACACACAGAAAGCATATTTACAGCACTGGCATACACCAAAAATATAGGCACACAAATTACAACACAGTAACCAGTCACAGATAATGAGCTACATAAGGCTTGACAACAAAACGTCCTCAGTGCTACATCTATTCTGAGTTGGTGTAGTGATGTACAGGTTGCCACTGTTACACCCATTGGAAAAAAAGCAAGTGGTACACACAACAATGCTCGCTACAGCACGATCTAGGTGGGTGATGGGCCGTTATGGGTCATACACATTGTGGTTGGTACACCATGGTTCATAACACAAACTGACTCAGTTGGTTGTCTGCTCCGGTGCTGTCGCTGGGTCTCTATAAACATATAAAATAACACAAATCAATTATTACACCGAGTATGTTTTATGCGGGAATTGATGGTTGATGGCTGATACGTCCGCAGGGCAGGGAGAGGTGAAATGACACTCAAAGGGTAAAGAAAATGTGCTCCGTTAGTCTCTCATGGTAAAGGCAGGTTTACCATGTGTTTTTCCCATGCGTATGTAAGTATGTATGGCCAAGGCATCAGACAAGGATGGATTGTCTTGTTGGACTCACTGAAAAAAACATGCCCGGTCATGCGGCCTTTTGAGAGGTTGAGATTCATGTTTCAGTCATTTTCATGCGGATACTTCATGTCATGCTCTCATCGTAGCTGGTATTCTGTTTCCTTCAGTACCCAAGTATCGACCAAAAAGAAAAAAAATGTGTATGCATGTGCTGTTGAATAAAAATGGAGTCTAAACACTCATTGAGTATAAAATTTATTTCATGCAAGGATTATCTTTACATATTTGATTTGAATACTTTTCTGTTGCATAAATGTAAAATACATGCATTTACCTTTCCCCAAGAAGACCCACATTCCATACTGGTTTTTTCCCCCACCTGCATCTCCCCACATCAAATCTTCACAAGTAGTTTTTCTCAATATACACATATATATATATATATATATATATATATATGTATATATATATATATATATATATATATATATATATATATATATATATATATATATATATATATATGAATATATATATTTATAAAATGTCCATTAATCACCACAAGAGACATGACTTGAAATGTAAAACTATTCAGAATGAATATACTCGTATACTTAAATCTTATAGAAATTTGTGACATTTCTAATTGGTCAACATACAATCTGTTAAAGTGCCTTGAAAGGATGTGTGCATAATTATTGGGACAGTATCAATATTGATATTTAAGATCAACTATATGTACATATATATATATATATACACACAGTACAGGTCAAAAGTTTGGACACACCTTCTCATTCAATGCGTTTTCTTTATTTTCATGACTATTTAAATTGTAGATTGTCAGTGAAGGCATCAAAACTATGAATGAACACATGTAGAGTTATGCACTTCACAAAAAAAAGGTGAAATAACTGAAAACATGTTTTATATTCTAGTTTCTTCAAAATAGCCACCCTCTGCTCCGATTACTTTTTCACACACTCTAAGCATTCTCTCGATGAGCTTCAAGAGATAGTCACCTGAAATGGTTTTTCACTTCACAGGTGTGCTTGAAACTCATCAGAGCAAAGGGTGGCTATTTTGAAGAAACTAGAATATAAAACATGTTTTCAGTTATTTTGCCTTTTTTTGTTAAGTACATAACTCCACATGTGCTCATTCATAGTTTGGATGCCTTCAGTGACACTCTACTATGTAAATAGTCATGAAAATAAAGAAAATGCATTGAATGAGAAGGTGTGTCCAAACTTGTGGCCTGTACGGTGTGTGTGTGTGTGTGTGTATATATATATATATATATATATATATATATATATATATATATATATATATATATATATATATATATATATTAGTGTGGCCCTTGGTTAATATATTGTGCTTCTTTAATCCAACATTTTTTTTGTCTCTCCTAAAGATTATTCTTAGTCTACAACAACCACTTTATAAAAATTAAGTCACGAGCAGCTTTTAAATGCTACAACAGTGTTGTATTGTGTCAAAATTTTTTTCTTCTACATTGCCTCACTTGAATTGAAGGCACCATTGTTGTCATTTTTGTCTGTATTTTAGCCATAACAGCAGCTGCAGTTAAAAAAAAGCTTCTCACTACTGATGGGGTATAGTTAAAAAATAAATCATATATGCTTTTAACCGCAACGGTTGGCTTTGTGCCAAATAGTTCAAGTTTTTTTTTTTTTTCAAATGGCCCCAGTCAAAATGAATACATGAAAATATGAAAGCAATTTAGAATTTGGGGAAAGGCAATGAATGGCAGCTACATAAAAATATCTGCTATGACTGAGTCTCTTATAAAGCTGTCTCAAAAATGCATAAAAATGGCAAAGCTTAGATGCTTTTGAAAAGAAAATGTTTGCTTGTTACAGGTACTGCAATACAATTGTGGAACAAAATTTCTCATGCACTTCATGCAAAGGAACAAACAGTTTTAGTTCTGTTGTCATGAGTTTTAGTCATCACTAGTATCATAAGAATTGTCATCATCTCCATAGTGCATTGGACATCATCTTGCTGCTTAAAAACTAAACGCCTGGTGTGCGCTTTCACAATTGTTAAACTTTGCAACATACAAAGAACTTAAGAGGAGTTTCCTTAACAGCTGGCAATGGAAAAGAAATGTGTTGTAAATGTGTTATCACATCTTATGAACTCTTTCACAGAATTGTCAAAAGCAGATGAGATTAGAAAGGTATGTGAGATCAAAAGCAACAGAGCAACAGGCAATGAAGTCAACATAGGGAAAAAACGTAGTAGAACAGTGCTTTGTCTGCAGCTCAGGTGACCCATGCACGAGTGGCATCTCGCCAATGGGACGTTCTAGTCTACCGGATATAATGACACACCCAAGGAGAACACTTGGGAAGTATTGGAAACAGTTGAGATACACTTTTTCCAGGAAAATAACAATGAGAAAGCAGGAGAAAAAGAAGCAAAAAATAAATAAAAATCTGACAAGAAATATAGGAGGAGGTGGGCTGGCCTTCCAATGGCATTGTGTCTGCTACTCAACCATGCTACATAATGGATGGGATGGGAGAATGTGAGTGCTGCATTAGACAGGGTGGGCTGCAGGGCAGGGCGGACACTGAGGACACTCCAGAGGCATCCCCGCTCATGCCAGACATGCTGTTAAGGCTCCAAGGCTTTTCATAACCTTCAGTTGAAAAACAGAGAACGTTCTGAGTACACTGCAGCACTGGATCCATGACATGACTTGTTGTTGTTTTGGGTTTTTTTGTGCTCCTCCTTGGTAAATACTACACCTGTTGCTTTCTTGTTTTTGTCTCCAAAAGAAACAGGTCAACACAGACTTGAGACAGATCTGATTTCTAAATGCATCGAGTGCATCCGGAGGACAAGGGCATGCAACCGGGTGGTACTGGAATGGTTTGGAGAAGAACACTAGAAAAAGGTAGGCACCACCGGTAGGGAATGTTGTCGTATAGCTACTGCTGGAAAATCACAGCTACAAAGTTGTGTAGCGTTTTTTGGGGGGGGGGAATGTTTTGAACAAAATAATTAGAATAATAGGGCTTGAGCCACTTAAAAGTCCAAATTGTGTTGTGCTCCTTCACCATACTGATAGCACCCATCAGCAAGACACTTCATGCACCATTATGACCAGGAGCTATGTACTCAAAGTCAGGATCCAATAAAGCACATTAATAGTACATACATTGCACATCAATATACTCTTAAGCATGTAAGACAACACAGTCTAGACCATATAAATCTTCAAAATAGTTTTTTTCCTTACTGGTAAATAAATAAGGGTAGTACATTATGTATGGTATCAAAAAATATATTGTGTCGATGTAGACAACTGGTATTGTGGTGATTGTGCTTGGCCTTAACTTGGAATATGTACAAAGGGAATGATTGAGGAGGTTTGCAGTTGTGTGTGTTTTTTTTTTGTAAGGTGTTTCACTCTTGGCAAAGATGGGGAGGGAGAGAAAAAAAAAAAGGTGTGTGTCTTGTCTACAGCCTATGCCGTGTCAGTATCTTACAGGGGCCTGTGATTGGCTGTTACTGTACGTACCCCTCCTCACTCTGCCCCCCGTGTGGTTGGGCCGCTCGGCCGTGGTGACCAGGAAGCAGGGCCGCTCTCTTTCGCCGGGGCTGAAGATTTCCTCCGGAGATACAGCCTGGTCTATGTGGGGGCAGTCCTCGTTGGCCAGGGCCGCGTTGGCAGCCTCGCCGTTCAGCTTGGAATCTTTTTCAAGTGAGAAGCACAAAAAGCAAACACACAAAGAAAGGAAATACGGTGTCATGTGCCAGCGATGATATTGACGCTCCAAGTGCACAGTGGGACTGTTCTGTACATTAGTGGTACTGCAGGTGTAGCTACTGCTGTGTAATCTGTGCCGGTGGTCTCAGCGGGTCAGTGTGTATTTACCAAGACCCATTAAATACTCATCATTTGTTAGTTACCATCATTTCTTTAAATAGTGGCCTTCCCCTTAATAGGCGCTGTGCTCCAATTAGTCGTTTCGCTTTTCACATCATGCAAAACCCACTCTAATTATCTCATTTCATAGACATTCTTTTAAAGGGGGCTTATTATGCAAAACCAACTTTTTTTTTACCTGAAGATACCTGCTTATGTGTATTTGGGATCAGCATAAGCCCCGAAAATGATAAATCAAAATGATGAGGCGTTGCAGAGATATCTATAAAAACAATCTTTTATACCTTCTTTATACGTTTGTACTTCCTCCAAACAGTCTGTTCGGAATTTTGTTCAAGTGTGAAATTTTGGTCAAGTTTGACGTCAGCAGATATGGTAGACATTAGTGCAGTGGTTCTTAACCTGGGTTCGGTCGAACCCTAGGGGTTCGGTGAGTCGGCCTCAGGGGTTCGGCGGAGGTTAAAACACACCCGACTCATCATGTAAATAAAAACTTCTCCTTATCGGCGTATTACGGATACGGCAACAGCAGAAGTCACACTGATTTGCAGGTGTGTAATTTGTTGTGAGTTTATGCACTGTGTTGGTTTTGTTGTTTGAACAAGGTGATGTTCATGCACGGTTCATTTTGTGCACCAGTAAAAAACAAGGTAACACTTTAGTATGGGGAACATATTCACCATTAATTAGTTGCTTATTAACATGCAAATTAGTAACATATTGCCTCTTAACTAATCATTATTAAGTACTTATTAATGCCTTATTCGGCATGGCCTTATTATAACTCTAACCCTAACCAAATAACTCTAAATTAAGTCTTTGTTATTTAGAATATGTTCCCCTAGTGTCCAAAAAACTCTAAAATAAGTCTTTGTTACTTAGAATATGTTCCCCATACTAAAGTGTTACCAAAAACATATAACTTTGTCTTGAATTTGAAAAAAAAAAAAAAACAATTATTTTTCACTAAAGAAGGGTTCGGTGAATGCGCATATGAAACTGGTGGGGTTCGGTACCTCCAACAAGGTTAAGAACCACTGCATTAGTGTTGTCCCGATATCAATATTTTGGTACCGGTACCAAAATTATTTCGATACTTTTCGGTACTTTTCTAAATAAAGGGGACCACAAAAAATTGCATTATTGACTTTATTTTAACAAAGAATCTTAGCGTACCGTACATTAAACATATGTTTCCTATTGCAAGTTTGTCCTTAAATAAAATAGTGAACATACAAGACAACTTGTATTTTAGTAGAAAGTAAGCAAACAAAGGCTCCTAATTTAGCTGCTGACGTATGCAGTAACATAATGTGTCATTTTCCATTCTATTATTTTGTCCAAATTATTAAGGACAAGCGGTAGAAAATGAATTATTAATCTACTTGTTCATTTACTGTTAATATCTGCTTACTTTCTCTTTTAACATGTTCTATCTACACTTCTGTTAAAATGTAATAATCACTTATTATTCTGTTGTTTGATACTTTACATTAGTTTTGAATGATACCACAAATTTGGGCATCAATCCGATACCAAGTAGTTACAGGATCATACATTGGTCATATTCAAAGTCCTCATGTGTCCGGGAACATATTTCCTGAGTTTATAAACATCCATCCATCCATTTTCTACCGCTTATTCCCTTCGGGGTCGCAGGGGGCACTGGAGCCTATCTCAGCTACAATCGGGCGGAAGGCGGGGTACACCCTGGACAAGTCGCCACCTCATCACAGGGCCAACACTGATAGACAGACAACATTCACACTCACATTCACACACTAGGGCCAATTTAGTGTTGCCAATCAACCTATCCCCAGGTGCATGTTTTTGGAGGTGGGAGGAAGCCCGAGTACCCGTAGGGAACCCACGCAGTCACGGGGAGAACATGCAAACTCCACACAGAAAGATCCCGAGCCTGGGATTGAACCCCAGACTACTCAGCAACTTCTTATTGTGAGGCAGACGCACTAACCTCTCTGCCACATAATATACTTTTTTTTTTTAAACAAAAGATGTGATGCCAAAAAATATCGACGTAATTATAGTAGTATCGACTAGATACGCTACTGTACTTGGTATAATTACAGTGGATGTTAGGTGTAGATACACCAATTGGGTGGGGCGGTATAGTACCGAATATGATTAATTAGAATCGCGGTACTATACTAATACCGGTATACCGTACAATCCTAGTAGACATTTACCTTAACATCCTTTCGTGATCCAGCCAATTTAAATTGCAGTAAAACCGTCTGTGCTACACCATCATGTCCACGGTGAAACCGAATGAAGGAAAATGCTCTGTTTGTTTGCTTTAACCGGCACGAGTCACTATACTAACTTTCAGCCTCATCTGAACTAAAATGTGTTTTACTTTTACTTTTATGATTTTTGGCAATGAGACTTCATCTCTGAAGAAGTCAGTTTGAATGGGCAAAGATTAGCCTACACTTCGACCACAAACCTTCACTAAAAGATGGATTTTCCGGAAAAAAATACAAACCCTGTTTCCATATGAGTTGGGAAATTGTGTTAGATGTAAATATAAACGGAATACAATGATTTGCAAATCATTTTCAACCCATATTCAGTTGAATATGCTACAAAGACAACATATTTGATGTTCAAACTGATAAACATTTATTTTTTTGCAAATAATCATTAACTTTAGAATTTGATGCCAGCAACACGTGACAAAGAAGTTGGGAAAGGTGGCAATAAATACTGATAAAGTTGAGGAATGCTCATCAAACACTTATTTGGAACATCCCACAGGTGTGCAGGCTAACTGGGAACAGGTGGGTGCCATGATTGGGTATAAAAACAGCTTCCTAAATAATGCTCAGTCTTTCACAAGAAAGGATGGGGCGAGGTACACCCCTTTGTTCACAACTGCGAAAGCAAATAGTCAAACAGTTTAAGAACAACGTTTCTCAAAGTGCAATTGCAAGAAATTTAGGGATTTCACCATCTACAGTCCATAATATCATCAAAAGGTTCAGAGAATCTGGAGAAATCACTCCACGTAAGCGGCATGGCCGGAAACCAACATTGAATGACCGTGACCTTCGATCCCTCAGACGGCACTGTATCAAAAACCGACATCAATCTCTAAAGGATATCACCACATAGGCTCAGGAACACTTCAGAAAACCACTGTCACTAAATACAGTTCGTCGCTACATATGTAAGTGCAAGTTAAAGCTCTACTATGCAAAGCGAAAGCCATTTATCAACAACATCCAGAAACACCGCCGGCTTCTCTGGGCCAGAGATCATCTAAGATAGACTCATGCAAAGTGGAAAAGGGTTCTGTGGTCTGACAAGTCCACATTTCAAAATGTTTTTGGAAATATTCGACATCGTGTCATCGGGACCAAAGGGAAAGCGAACCATCCAGACTGCTATCGACGCAAAGTTCAAAAGCCAGCATCTGTGAAGTGAATTATATTTATATAGCGCTTTTTCTCTAGTGACTCAAAGCGCTTTACATAGTGAAACCCAATATCTAAGTTACATTTAAACCAGTGTGGGTGGCACTGGGAGCAGGTGGGTAAAGTGTCTTGCCCAAGGACATAACGGCAGTGACTAGGATGGCGGAAGCGGGGATCGAACCTGCAACCCTCAAGTTGCTGGCACGGCCACTCTACCAACCGAGCTATACCGCCCTGTGATGGTATGGGGGTGCATTAGTGCCCAAGGCATGGGTAACTTACACATCTTTGAAGGCGCCATTAATGCTGAAAGGTACATACAGGTTTTGGAACAACATATGCTGCCATCTAAGCGCCGTCTTTTTCAAGGACGCCTACAACAGCGTGGCTTCGTAAAAAAAGAGTGCGGGTACATTCCTGGCCCGCCTGCAGTCCAGACCTGTCTCCCATCGAAAATGTGTGGCGCATTATGAAGCGTAAAATACGACATCGAAGATCCCGGACTGTTGAACGACTGAAGCTCAACATAAAACAAGAATGGGAAAGAATTCCACTTTCAAAGCTTCAACAATTAGTTTCCTCAGTTCCCAATCATTTATTGAGTGGTGTTAAAAGAAAAGGTGATGTAACACAGTGGTGAACATGCCCTTTCCCAACTACTTTGGCACGTGTTGCAGCCATGAAATTCTAAGTTAATTATTATTTGCAAAAAAAAATAAAGTTTATGAGTTTGAACATCAAATATCTTGTCTTTGTAGTGCATTCAATTGAATATGGGTTGAAAAGGATTTGTATTCCGTTTATATTTACATCTAACACAATTTCCCAACTCATAAGGAAACGGTGTTTGTAATTTTAATGGCGGGCTTGCTGCCTACTATTTATGGTAATGGGGGAGAAAATGAAACATAATAAAAATAATAATAATAACAGTATGTTAGAAATGTGTGAATGATATGTTAGAAGTGTTAGCTCGAGTTGTTGTGTAGCTAGCTTAGCCTTCCACTGCAAAACAATAGCATTAGTGTACTCTGGCATAATAAAGAATGATTTTCCTAAAAACTACTTTTGATTGGATCGATGCCTACTGTATTTGGCAATGGACCAGTCAGTTATATAATCCGTTATTACGTTCCCCAGGTTACCTTTTAGCCTTCAGCATCTATTTGTTTTTGATTGATTGATTGACACTTTTATTAGTAGATTGCACAGTACAGTACATATTCCGTACAATTGACCACTAAATAGTAACACCCGAATAAGTTTTTCAACTTGTTTAAGTCGGGGTCCACGTTAATCAATTCATGGTTTACAATTCCCAGCAGAGCGGCGGAGTTATTTACATGACGTAGAATAGAAAAGCCTTTTGTTGTCAATCCACACATGTCTAGGATATAACATTAGAAAGTTAGACTTGGTGGCAATGCAACCTTAGTCAGCGCATAGTTCCAGGCCTGTGCGCAGTGCTGCCAAGTTTCAGAAAATGACAAGAGTGAGATGCGTTCAAAATATTTTTGGCATTTTTTAACACCGATTTTGTCTGTTTCAACGTCAATTTATACTTAAGACTAATGTCCACACCTCCAGCAGCTTTCCCTGCACTGTGGCCTCCTAATGTTAGTCTTAATGAACCAAAAGTTAGAAATAAAATTCATGTCCACTGTTTTCTCTGCTGGCTCTTCTGTCTCATCATCTCCATCTGTGTTCTCAATTTGTATCTTTTCTACATCTACGTCCTCACTGTCCTCAATCTCTTCTGAACTCTCTTTAGCTTCCAGTGTTGCCAACTCCTTAGTAAGGAAAGTAGCTAGTGGCTGTCATAAATGTTGCTAGAAGTTGATTAATTGATTGCAATGCTGTAGGAGAGAGGAATAACGGAGTGAAAGACATAAAAAGTGAGGTAAAAAAAAATGCAAATTGTGATAATTACTGTAAATGAATTTTCTTTTGATGATTCTTAGTTGTATTTTTCTTTGTTCTACACCGTTAAATGTTGGCGTCCCAAATTTGATGAAAAGACCGAAGGGTTGTGATTTACACAAACGAACCAAATCTATTAACTGGCTCATTAACATTAACGACAGGTTTGTTTTTATTTGAAGCGCGAAAGTGATGAAACATTTACATTTACATCTCAGTCTGACCGAGGCAGAAACAGCGGCAGCTCTGCACAGAGTGGGTGTGCATCTCCTCTAGGGAGGATGTTTGATAAGAAAAAATCGAGTTCGAGCCTATTATCGAATCCTCTTATCGAACCGATTCCCTATATATTCTCTTATCGAGTCCAGATAGGTTGTTGTATATGGAAAAAAACACACACTATTTGGTTTAACAAAAGCTCACTTTTATTATATAAGAAAAAAATAAAATCTAATAAATAAAATAAATATTGACTGTTACCCCCCTAAAAAAATAAAATAAAATAAATAAATATTGACTGTTGTTACCCAAAGTATTTTAAGTGGGATTTTTCAGAAAAACAAATATATACAGTAACACAAAAACAACCTGTCTCTGTGATCACTAAAGGTGTATAAATAATAATATAATGTTGAATAAAATCAGTCGCTTGGGCACAAAACTGAAAATAATACAGCTCTCCAAAAAGTGCACGTCTGCTGCTATTTGACATAACTGTTTGTTATGATGCTTTGACATTTTTGCACTTCATTTCTTTATTGAAAGAAAATTCTATGAAGAGAAAAGTTGTTTGCAAATGTGGTTACAATGCTAAAAAAATGAAAAGTTAAAGCTAAAAAAAGAAATACACTTTATTGAGTTAACATTATTTCTTTATAGGGGGAAAGATGTGATGTTATGAGCTAGGGAATATAACAACTACACTACCCAGCATGCAACGGGAGTGACGAGCATGCGCGGCAGCCCCGAAAAGTGTTGTTGCATGTCGCCACCCGGCAGCTAAGAATGAGGTTATGAGCACGCTGTGAAAGTAAACGTCAATAACTCAGCCAACACGCCTCGTCTGCATTATTTATAATTAGACAGACAACACATAGTGTGATTTTGTTTTGTTTACAAGGAAAGAATAACAAAAGTTAAAAAAGGGAGATATGTTGTATATATATGTATGTGCTGCGGTTGCTTTAAGAACGTTGCGACAGCTGCCGTAAAGGAGGTGCGTTGCTTGCCTGGTTGTTTTGTTTCCGGTTGGTCGTAAAAGTGTTTGTCATGTGTTTGTACCCTGCTCAAATCTCTCAGTAAAGTTAATCATTGGATTATACCTTTTGTTTTGAACTTTATTACACCTTGGAGCGCTTTTTCCGGTCCATTGTTTTTCCTGGGTACTCCGGCTTCCTCCCACTTCCAAAGACATGCACCTGGGGATAAGTTGATTGGCAACACTAAATTGGCCATAGTGTGTGGATGTGAGTGTGAATGTTGTCTGTCTATCTGTGTTGGCCCTGCGATGAGGTGGCGACTTGTCCAGGGTGTACCCCGCCTTCCGCCCGATTGTAGCTGAGATAGGCTCCAGCGCCCCCCGCGACCCCAAAGGGAATAAGCGGTAGAAAATGGATGGATGGATGGATGTTTTTCCTGCTTTCGCTATCTACGCCTAATGACTGAGCTCCGTGACGTAATTTCTTGTGATGTCTCACAGAGCATTTCTGGTCGGGACGGGATTTGTTCCCAGGGATTCGAATAAAGAACCAACTCTTTTTCTTTACTATAGTGGTCTCGATAACGGGTACCGGTTCTCAAAAAGGGATTCGAGTCCGAGGACTCGGTTCTTTTCTTATCGAACAACCGGGAAAACCGGTTTCGATTATCATCCCTAGTCTCCTCTTTGGTCTGACTTAAATGGAATGGAACTTTATTATCATTGCACTTAAAAGAACAATAAAAATGTGTTTTCAGTACCGGTTGTCAAAGAGCAGACAGGCTGCCGCTTGTAAGTGATACGTGCTTTCATGTCAAAAAAGTCGCTAGATTTGTTGCTTGTCTCTTTGGAGAAAGAAAGTGGCTACGAGGAGTTACAAAGATACTTTAACAAGAAAGTTGCCAAGTTCTCAACACTGTGCTGAGGTCAGTGTTGCCAACTCCTCAGCAAAGAAAGTAGTTATTGGTTATCCTAAAAGTCGCTAGATGACATAATTTCCCCATTTTTATAATATATTGCAAAGGACGCTGTAGGAAAGATACAAGTGAGTTTAAAAAAATAGTCAAAATTAATACCGTATTTTTCCGATTATAAGCCGCAGTTTTTTTCAAAGTTTGGCCGGGGGTGCGATTTATACTCTGGAGCGACTTATGTGTGAAATTATTAACACATTACTGTAAAATATCAAATAATATTATTTATCTCATTCACGTAAGAGACTAGACGTATAGCATGTTCAATATGTTATAGTTATTTGAATGACTCTTACCATAATATGTTACGTTAACATACCAGGCACGTTCTCAGTTGGTTATTTATGCCTCATATGACGTACACTTATTCAGCCTGTTGTTCACTATTCTTTATTTATTTTAAATTACCTTTCAAATATCTATTTTTGGTGTTGGATTTTATCAAATAAATTTCTCCAAAAAATGCGACTTATACTCTAGTGCAGGGGTCGGCAACCTTTACCACTCAAAGAGCCATTTTGACCAGTTTCACAAATTAAAGTAAACAATGGGAGCCACAAAAATCTTTTGAAATTTAACATGATAAACACTGTTTACAAAGTTTTTTTTTGCTTTGTGCTATGTATAAACCAAGGGTCTCAGACACGCGGCCCACACCTTAATATGAAAATGTAATATTAGTACGGCCCGCGGGTTTTATATGAATGACGCTTGACAGCGTCATACTTGACAAGCCGTAGTCTGCCGATTGTCCCGGCAAACTACGAATTTCAGGGCAACTATTCTCTACCGTGATGGTACAACATTTAGCGCACACTACAACCACCGTGCCAGCCCAGCCACACGTTGCTTGGGGCTTCTGCTTGCACAGTAGGTAGCAAGGCATACTTGGTCAACAACCACACAGGTTACACTGACGGCGGCGGTATAAAAAACTTTAATGTGTTGATGTGTGAGGGAGCAGGGTTGGGGTGGGGGCGGGGTTTGGTGGTAGCAGGGGTGTATAATGGAGCCCGGAAGAGTCAGGGCTGCATGGGATTCTGGGTATTTGTTCTGTTGTGTTTATGTTGTGTTAAGGTGCAGATGTTCTCCTGAAATGTGTTTGTCATTCTTGTTTGGTTTTGGTTCAAAGTGTGTCGCATTATTAGTAAGAGTCTTAAAGTTGTTTTATATGGCCACCGTCAGTGTAACCTGTGTGGCTGTTGACCAAGTATGCCTTGCTGTCACTTACGTGTGCTAGCAGAAAATGCATATAACAAAAGGCTGGGCTGGCACGCTGACAATACAGATTGTAGAGGGTGCTAAATGCTGTACCGTCACTGCACGCCCTTATTATTATTGCAAGGGTGAAAATTGGAGAATATTAATCACGGGTGGTTTCTGCGAGAGGCACTGAAATCCCGAAGTCTCCCGGGAAAATCAGGGGGCCGGCAAGTATGCAGCTGAGCCGCATCAGAATGATCAAAGAGCCGCACGAGGCTCCGGAGCCGCGGGTTGCCGACCCCTGCTCTAGTGCAACTTATATATGTTTTTTTCCTTCTTTATTATGCATTTTCGGCCGGTGCGATTTATACTCCGTAGCGATTTATAATCCGAAAAATACGGTACTGCAAATTAACGTTCTTCTTTTGATTATTAGATTTCATTTAACATGGTTAAATGTCAGAGTATCAAATTTGTTCAAAAGATTGTAGGTTTGTCATATTCACTAACAAACCTAATCTAATGACTGGCTCATTAACATGAACGATAGAATTATGACGCAGCAGTGATTTATATTAGCTTGACATAAGAGTAGGGCTGCAACAACTAATCGATTAAATCGATTAAAATCGATTATAAAAATAGTTGGCGATTAATTTAGTCATCGATTCGTTGGAACTATGCTTATGCGCGTGCGCAGAGGCTACGTTTTTTTTTTTTTTTACCTTTATTCATAAACTGCAACATTTACAAACAGCTGAGAAACAATAATCAAAATAATAGGGGTGTAACGGTACGTGTATTTGTATCGAACCGTTTCGGTGCGGGGGTTTCGTTTCGGTGCGGAAGTGTACCGAACGAGTTTCCACACGGACATATTAAGTAGCGTACTGCACTTTGTGTAAACAATACTCAAAATGCCGGACATTTGAGGCATTTAAGAAATACTGCCCTGACAGCTCCGCAAAAGAGGACATGTCCGGTGAAAAGAGGACGTATGGTCAGTCTATCCTAGCCCGTTAGCTGCTAGCATGCTAGCAAAAGAGGACTAGCAGTGATCGGTTTCACCGGAAGTGAAACCGATCGGTCTAGGTCCTGACCATACGTCCTCTTTTCACCGGACATGTCCTCTTTTGCGAGGCTGTCGGGTGGTGTTTCTTAAATGCCTCAAATGTCCGGCATTTTGAGTTAGGGTTGCGTGTATTTTCAATGTATGTTCAGGGTTAAGAAGGTTAAAAACAAAACAAATTGCGCGCGCAGCAGCATTCGTGAGGGAGGGGGAGAGACAGAGAGAGTTTTGATAAATGCGCATGCGTCGTCAGGCTCTGCTTTTTATCGATACATTTATCAGATTTAATTTTTTATTATCTATAGCAGGGGTGTCAAAAGTGTGCATTTTTGTAACATTTTCCTTGTTTTATTTGGCAAGTTGAAAGAACATGGCGCCAGCATGCTGTTTTTTTTCAATGAAATACTGGAAAGGATAGAAATGTTGTTTGTCTCTTTTATCCGATTATTAATCGATTAATCGAAGTAATAATCGACAGATTAATCGATTATCAAATTAATCGTTAGTTGCAGCCCTACATAAGAGTGAAGAATTATTTACATTTACATCTCGCGCTGTAAACTAAGGCTGAACAAGTGGCAGATGTTCAACTTTTTCTTACAGAGAGACACACACAGGTGAGTAAGTGACTGAGGCTGTGTACAGCAGGTAAATCGAATCCAGTGATTTATTTTAAGTGTGACAGTAAATAAACATTTACATCTAAAATGGTTTGCTGGGAAAGTCTGAAGCCTGACTCATTAGCTGACTGAAGTGTGGGAACAGATAAACAGATAAATCGTGATGTGTGTTTCTTAAGCCAACACACCAACGATGAATCACTAGGGCAGTGGTTCTCAACCTTTTTTCAGTGATGTACCCCCTGTGAACATTTTTTAATTCAAGTACCCCCTAATCAGAGGAAAGCATTTTTGGTTGAAAAAAAGAGATAAAGGAGTAAAATACAGCACCATGTCATCAGTTTCTGATTTATTAAATTGTATAAGAGTGCAAAATATTGCTCATTTATAGTGGTCTTTCTTGAACTATTTGGAAAAAAATATATAAAAATAACTAAAAACTTGTTGAAAAATAAACAAGTGATTCAATTATAAATAAAGACTTCTACACATAGAAGTAATCATCAACTTAGGGTGCCCTCTTTGGGGATTGTAATAGAGATCCATCTGGATTCATGAACTTAATTCTAAACATTTATTTTGTTCAAGTATTATTCAATAAATATATTTGTAAAGGATTTTTGAATTGTTGCTATTTTTAGAATATTTAAAAAAAATCTCACGTACCCCTTGACATACCTTCAAGTACCCCCAGGGGTACGCGTACCCCCATTTGAGAACCACTGCACTAAGGTGTCGGAATGTATCAGTTATATTTAAAGAATTTGATCCTACCTTGAAACTTGATTTCGAAGACATCGTCGTGGGCGATAGGGCTCTGATGTTGTGAGCTGATGCTTGATTTACAGAAGTTTGGCGAACCAGGTTGGGGTGCTCGTGGAATATGCCTGTTTTTTTTCTTTGGTAGTTTCTGTTTCGCCATGGCCAGGGAGTAATACATTCCAAAGTTGTTGACAATCACGGGGACTGGCATGGCAATGGTCAGCACACCTGCCAGGGCGCACAAGGCTCCCACCAGCATTCCGGAGGTCGTCTGAGGGTACATGTCCCCATAGCCCAGGGTCGTCATGGTCACCACGGCCCACCAGAATCCGATCGGGATGTTCTTGAACTGCGTGTGCTCGCTGGCTCGAGGGTCGTTGGGGTTAGCGCCGATCCTTTCTGCGTAGTAGATCATGGTGGCAAAGATGAGGACACCCAAGGCGAGGAAGATGATGAGGAGAAGGAACTCGTTGGTGCTGGCTCTTAAGGTGTGGCCCAGTACCCTCAAACCTACAAAGTGGCGAGTGAGCTTGAAGATTCGCAGGATCCTTACAAAGCGGACCACTCGGAGGAAACCCAGTACGTCCTTAGCTGCCTTAGAGGAGAGCCCGCTAAGGCCCACCTCCAGGTAGAAGGGCAGGATGGCCACAAAGTCGATGATGTTCAGGGCGTTCCGGATGAAGTCAAATTTGTTTGGGCAGAAAGTTATTCGCATTAGGAACTCAAAAGTGAACCACACCACGCAAACGCCTTCGATGTAGGTGAGGTAGGCCGCCGTCTCAGGCTCCTGGTAGATGCGCTCCACCGTGATGTTGTCCACCAACTCCACCTCTGTGCGATTGATGATGGGGTTGAAGGCCTCGTGGGTCTCCAGACAGAAGGTGGTGATGGACACCAGGATAAAGAACAGCGAGGCCAGGGCCACCCACTGGGAAGTGGGGAGCAAGCAATGGAAGGGGGGGGGGGGGGGGGGTGAAGAAGGAGAGAGAGTAGAGTGAGATCATTCACGCAATGTAATCAAGCCCAGGCAGCCATTTTTAGCAATGCAATTTAATGTGAGACAACAGCATCTGCTTTATCAGTGACAGTCGTGTGCTCTGCGTCTTCCAAAGTGCGATTAAACGAGAACAATCAATGACTACGTTTACACTGCAGGCCAAAGTGGCCCAAATCGGAATTTTTTTAGATCAGATTTTTTCCAGCGGACTGTTTACACTGCAAGTGAAATATGACTTTTATCAGAATCCAGTGTAAACACGCATGTGACCCCAATGTGGCCTCCACGTCACTTGCACGTGCACTTCGATAAAGTGAAAACCAAGGAAGTTGACCGGTAGGAAGTCGCTACTACTACAAAATAAAATTAAAGTCGCAACACCTAAAAAATAAGTGTTTTTTTACATGAAATTAAATGAAAGTACAAAACCAGTGATGTTGGCACATTGTGTAAATGGTAAATAAAACAGAATACAATAATTTGCAAATCCTTTTCAACTTATATTCAATTGAATAGACTGCAAAGTCAAGATATTTAATGTTCGAACTGAGAAACGATTTTTTTGGGGGCAAATAATCATTAACTTAGAATTTAACAGCAGCAAAACATTGCAAAAAAGTTGGCACAGGTGCATTTTTACCACTGTGTTACATGGCCTTTCCTTTTAACAACACTCATTAATTGTCTGGGAACTGAGAAGACCAATTTTTGAAGCTTTTCAGGTGGAATTCTTTCCCATTCTTACTTGATGTACAGCTTAAGTTGTTTAACAGTCCGGGGTCTCCGTTGTCGTATTTTACACGCTTCATAATGTGCCACACATTTTCAATGGGAGACAGGTCTGGACTACAGACAGGCTAGTCTAGTACCCACACTCTTTTACTACGAAGCCACACTGTAACACGTGCAAAATGTGACTTGGCATTGTCTTGCTGAAATAAGCAGGGGCATCCATGAAAAAGATGTAGCTTGGATGGCAACATATGTTGCTCCAAAACCTGTATGTACCTTTCAGCATTAATGGTGCCTTCACAGATGTGTAAGTTACCCATGCTTTGGGCACTAATACACCCCCATACCATCGTAGATGCTGGCTTTTGAACTTTGCGCTTATAACAGTCCGGATGGTTCCTTTCCTCTTTGGTCCGGAGGACACGACGTCCACAGTTTCCCAAAACAATTTGAAATGTGGACTCGTCAGACCACAGAACACTTTTCCACTTTGCACCAGTCCATTTTAGATGAGCTCGGGCCCAGCGAAGCCGGCAGCGTTTCTGGGTGTTGTTGATAAATGGCTTTCGCTTTGCATCGTAGAGCTTTAACTTGCACGTACAGATGTAGCGTCAAACTGTAGTTACTGACAGTGGTTTTCTGAACCCATCTGGTGATATCCTTTACACACTGATGTCGGTTTTTGATGCAGTACCGCCTGAGGGATCGAAGGTCACGGGCATTCAATGTTGGTTTTCGGCCATGCCGCTTACGTGGAGTGATTTCTCCAGATTCTCTGAACCTTTTGATGATGTTAGGGACCGTAGATGGTGAAATCCCTAAATTCCTTGCAATATCTCGTTGAAAAATGTTGTTCTTTAACTGTTTGACAATTTGCTCACGCATTTGTTCACAAAGTGGTGACCCTCGGCCCATCCTTGTTTGTGAATGACTGAGCATTTCATGGAAGCTGCTTTTATACCCAATCATGGCACTCACCTGTTCCCAATTAGCCTGTTCACCTGTGGGATGTTCCAAATAAGTGTTTGATGAGCATTCCCCAACTTTCTCAGTCTTTTTTGCTACTTGTGCCAGCTTTTTTGAAACATGTTGCAGGCATCAAATTCCAAATGAGCTAATATTTGCAAAAAATAACAAAGTTTACCAGTTTGAACATTAAGTATCTTGTCTTTGCAGTCTATTCAATTGAATATAGGTGGAAAAGGATTTGCAAATCATTGTATTCTGTTTTTATTTACCATTTACACAACGTGTCAACTTCACTGGTTTTGGGTTTTTTAATATAGTGTATGAATGGATGTATATACCAGTCCAGCCACGCTCCACTCTACATCAACGGCACAGCAGTGGAGATAGTAAGCAGCACCAAGTTCCTGGGGGTGCAGATAACTGACAATATAACCTGGTCCCTACACACCGGAGCTCTTGTAAAAAGAGCTCAGCAGCGCATGCACTTTTTGCGTAGGATCAAAAGAGCACAGCTCCCTCCCCCCATTCTCACCACATTCTACAGAGGCACTATAGAGAGCCTACTGACCAACAGCATCTCTGTCTGGACTGGAGCCTGCAGTGCCTCAGACTGGAAGTCTCTCCAGAGAGTGGTGAGGACGGCGGAAAAGATCATCAGGACTCCTCTTCCTCCTATCCAGGAGATCACAAAAAGCCGCTGCCTGACCAGGGCTCAGAAAATCTGCAAAGACGCCTCCCACCCCCACCAAGGACTGTTTTCACTGCTGGACTCTACAAAGAGGTTCCGCAGCCTCCGAAGCAGAACCTCCAGGTTCTGTAACAGCTTCTTCCCTCAGGCCGTAAGACTCTTGAACGCATCATAATTGAAATTATCCCCTCAACTCCCCCCAAAATGGATTAACTCGCTGGAATAAAAAAGACAATATAACATACATCCATAAACGTGGATGCATGTGGAAAAGTGCAATATATTTATCTGTACAGTAATCTATTTATTTATTTATTTATATATATTTATTTATTTTATATATATATTTATATATTATTTATATATATTTATTTATTTATATATGCACCTTATTGCTTTTTTATCCTGCACTACCATGAGCTTATGTAACAACATTTTGTTCTTATCTGTGCTGTAACGTTCAAATTTGAATGACAATAAAAAGGAAGTCGAAGTCGAAGTCGAAGTCTAATATAGTGCAATATATTTGGGAGGGTTGTAATCTTTATATGGCTGTTGCGTAGAGGAGACACGAACATCAGCATGGATCTACGGGAGCTTTATTTTTCAACCCACATGTAAGCAAATGCGCCACAGCGTCAATTCTGCTATTTCTTCGGGATCAAAATATATATTCATATATCACATATAGCCTATTATTTGCGCACTATTGATAAGTGATGCACCGAAAATTCGTCCCTCTTGAATAAAAACCGAAACCGGATGTTGTGATGTAATATCCATTTCCGCTGGCGACTGCATCTTTTCGTAGCTCGCCCAAAGCTGGCATACCACATGTAGACTGCCGTCACATTTAAAAAGATCAGATTCCAATCGGGTTCAGGACTACATCCTGATCTGACCTGAATCTGATGGCAAAAAAAAATCAGATTTGAAGCACTTTGGAGCGTTTGAATCAGATCTTTGTCACTTGAGGGCAAACAAATCAGATTTGGGGCCAATAAATGCTCAACACTCCCTTCACTGCTCCATCGCAAAGTCATGCGTTTCACCAAAGCAACAGCATTACTTTCTGCTCCTGTGACTGCATGTAAAACTAAGGTTCTTCTTTTCAGGGACATTTTTATAGCAAGTCTTTCCCCACTCAAGGTCACATTGACCGGGTGACCAACTAATAGCAGGCTGAGGCTCATTAAGATGAAGTCCCCTATTTATGAGAAACCTGCATCATCCCTGCAGGGTGTAGCGTATACTCTGCTTGTCTTCGGCATTGATCCGATGACTGCATTTCATCACATTTAGCCTCTGATATTTCTGATGCTTATACTTGCTACACGAGTGTAACCGATACAGTACGCTCTCCTGGGTATTGATTGCAACCCTGTCCTTGCGCTTTCATCCGATCATACTGGATTACAGTAGTGTGACCACGCCTGCAGAGTGGGGGTGGGGGGGGATAACAGGGAAATATAAACTCACTAAATTTAGATTCAGTGAGTCAAAGTGAGCTGTCAAGCTAATGCAGAGTTTAGTTAAGAGAGGCTGGGTGGGGTCTTGAATGAATGAGAGAGGGACAGAGAATAGGGCATGTCTCGGCATGAGTCTTCTAGTCCGCCGAGTAAAAAGAGGAAAACAGCAACTCACTCATTCAAGTCCATTCATGCAAGCTGAGATGGAAAACAGGCCCCTCATTACAACATGTCATCAGTGGCAATTCTGAGCTGCTATTTACAAACCTTTGCTTCCTGTCCATTTAAACTATTGTTGACTTGATTCACAGCCCAATGACTTTTGTTCTGTCAGCACCAGCCTCCCTCTTCTTTATTTAGTGAAACAGCATCATGGTTTACTACACTAATATCAAACTAAACACACAATATCTCATACCTCTGCAGTAAGTCACTGTTACCACTGACCACATTTAGTTGATCAACTATCAGGGTCTTTTGCTGCCGATTCTGATAGCAATCCTTCATGAGTGAGATAGGCAGATACCGAAAACATGTATTAAATGTAAATTTTTCAGTGTATTTATGGTGAGTGCTATTGGCAGTTTAACAATATCAACACAATATTTAAAGTAGTTCCTTATTCTCTTTTATTACCATATTTTCCGGACTATAAGGCGCACTTAAAATCCTTTTTTTTTTCTCTCAAAACTCGACAGTGCACCTAATGTACGGAATAATTCTGGTTTTGCTTACCAACCTCAGCTATTTTATTTGGTACATGGTGAAACGATAAGTGTGACCAGTAGATGGCAGTCAACCATAAGAGATACGTATAGACTGCAATATGATGGCAGTCACACACAAGAGATACGTGTACACTGCAATATGACTAAAGTACATTTTATATGTTTTATATGTTCCATTGAAAATATAGAACATTACACACGGCGCTCAAAAGTCTATCAAAATGTTTTAAAACGACTTTGGTAAGCTATGAAGCCGCACCGCTTGATGGATTGTACTGTGCTTCAACATACGAGTATTATTATGGTGTGTGTGTATAAGGTAAGACATATTATCTGGCATTTTGTTTCGCAATATTATGCAAAAGCAACTTTTCTTACCTTCTGGTACCTGCTGATCTGTATTTGAGATCTGCATAAGTCCTGAAAAATTGCGCCTTTGTAGTCCGTGCCGACACAGTAGTCGATAAGCTTCTTCTTTTTCTCTATCTTCTTGTTATGGGACATTCATCCTCTGCTGTTGCCATTTCTAATATAAAGTAGTGTAAAGTTCTTACTTATATCTGTCAGTAAACTCGCCACGAAAGCGCTAAAACATACCGGTGTAGTGAGTGTACATTATTCACCCAAGGAACTTTAGTTATTAGAGAGTTCCAGTCGGACGGTTTTTCCCGGGGCACATTTCCAGCGTGGTTATTGCACTAATGAGCCACGGATGAGGAGATGCTGCTCCGTTATTGATTGAAGTAAAGTCTGAATGTCATTAAAACAGTTAACTCCATCTTTTGACACTTCTTCCACTCCCGTCCTTGCACGCTACACCGCTACAACAAAGATGACGGGGAGAAGACGCTGTCGAAGGTGAGCCACGTAAATAAGACCGCCCAAAACGGCGCATCCTGAAGCAACTGTCAAAAACCTACTTGAAGATGATCTGTAAAACTTCATCTATGCAACATTTTGACCAAAGAACCACCATTACATGTTATGTAGACCACAAGTAAGTGTTTTCAATTTAGGGGGGAAAAAAAGAAGAGTCCTTTAATACTTGGCGCCTTGTATATGAAAAAAGATCGAAAATAGACCATTCATCGGCAGCGCGCCTCATAATCCGGTGCGGCCTATGGTCCGTAAAATACGGTACATACAATTGTTTGAGCAAAACAAAGTCCATAGTACAGACTGACAGACCAAAAGTTGTTCTATTATCCTCTCTCTAGACCAGTGGTTCTTAACCTAGGTTCCATCGAACCCTAGGGGTTCGGTGAGTCGGCCTCAGGGGTTCGGCGGAGGTCAAAACACACCCGACTCATCGTGTAAATACAAACTTCTCCCTATCGGCGTATTACGGATACGGCAACAGCTGACGGGTTTGCAGGTGTGTAATTTGTTGTGAGTTTATGCACTGTGTTGGTTTTGTTCTTTGAACAAGGTGATGTTCATGCACGGTTAATTTTATGCACCAGTAAAAAATCATGGTAACACTTTAGTATGGGGAACATATTCACCATTATGTAGTTGCTTATTAACATGCAAATTAGTAACATATTGGCTCTTAACTAGTCATTATTAAGTACTTATTAATGCCTTATTCGGCATGGCCTTATTATAACCCTAACCCTCTAACCCTGACCCTAACCCTAACCAAATAACTCTAAATTAAGTCTTTATTACTTAGAATATGTTTCCCTAGTGTCCAAATAACTTTAAATTCAGTCTTTGATACTTAGAATACGTTCCCCATACTAAAGTGTTACCAAAAACATATAACTTTGTCTTGAATTTGAAAAAAAACCAACATTTTATTTTTCACTAAAGAAGGGTTTGGTGAATGCACATATGAAACTGGTGGGGTTCGGTACCTCCAACAAGGTTAAGAACCACTGCTCTAGACTATTAGTAATCTACTTGTTAATTTCCTGTCAATGTCTTCTTACTTTTTGCCGTAACATGGTTCCATCTACACTTCTTAAACTTTACTAAGCACTTATTTCTTGGTGCTCATGGCTTGCTCTCGGTTTATAACATGTTTAGCCTTGACCTCCAGTAATAATGTATCTGATAATTATATTTAAGAAGATACTACAGTAAGAAATGCAGTTTACGTGCTATAATAGAGGTGATTATTAGTAGCTTAGGGGAGCGGCTCCACACTGTGTATTGAGGTACACAATTAGCAGCTAGCTTTGAGACACTCGTGATTTAGGGCTATATAAGTAAACTTTGATTGATTGATTGATTGATTGATTGAGCTTGGTTAGACAGGGGACTAAAAATAGTGTCAGTCAGAGGGGATTTGCATTTGTGATCAGCATCGAAATGACTTTCACATACCTTTTCATGAAAACCGTCTAATATCAATCGCTGGCTGGTACATCCTTACTATTAGTGCATTTTATCATTGATCGTTAAATTAACATTTTTAATGGGATTGGAAAATCTCTCCAAAACATTTTCTCCACTCCTGTTTCCATGACAGTGCCCTATTTATCTGAATAACATTGCCTGAAGGAGTTGTGCCCTAAAGAAGCGCTCTGCATGAAAACTGATCAAATTCCTCTAACTAACGTCATTTAGTTCCTTTTGAGACCACAGACTACAGTTGAGGCTGAAATCAACAGCTGGTTGCAGACAATTAATGCAATCCTGTGCTTCAAGAGGCGATTAATCAACAATTAATTCCAATCAATTGACAAAATTCTTAATTTGATGCACTCTATTGATTATTGTTCCCACTAAAGTTAAATACAGAACATTTGGCAGTATATTACGCCCCTGCAAGCTCTGTGCACAAACACAAACCCCCGCAGCCACGCACTCAAAAATCAGCAGCATAAGACACACACATGCCAGAAGTGCTAAGAAATGCAGCAAAAAGATGAATTTGTCCACAAACATACGATAGTTTGTTATGAAACTAAAAGGACCCAAGAATTACACAACATTGCACCACTTTGTGTGTTGGAAACTCAAGTTAATTATCAATCGATTAGCTATGAAATGACACACTAATGAGCACAGTCGTGTTCAGTTTGACTCCAAACATTGCGTGTGGTATTGTGTTGTGTTGTGTTGCATAACACAGTTGTGCGTTCCGCCCCCTCTACGGTGTGTTGTGTGCAAAATAACACCCCACAACAAAATCCCAGTGCAATACACGATTAACTGCAAGCACACCAGCTCCATCAAAGCCATGCAGGCAAGTGATTGCTTTGGAAAAACTGGCCTTTGGGAAAACCATATATTGAACTAAATGTATGTTTACATCACATATAAACCATGTTTGCTTAACTTAAATCAGTCCAAAGTACCACACAACCTATTATGAAGTCCATATTTAAAGCAATAATGTATTATGCATCTCTGTCTTTGAGGCTGCCAAATTCAAAAAGTAGGTACCGTATTTTTCGGAGTATAAGTCGCACCGGAGTATAAGTCGCACCTGCCAAAAATGCATAATAACGAAGGAAAAAAACATATATAAGTCGCACTGGAGTATAAGTTGCATTTTTGGGGAAAATGTATTTGATAAAAGCCAACACCAAGAATAGACATTTGAAAGGCAATTTAAAATAAATAAAGAATAGTGAACAACAGGCTGAATAAGTGTACATTATATGAGGCATAAATAACCAACTGAGAAGGTGCCTGGTATGTTAACGTAACATATTATGGTAAGAGTCATTCAAATAACTAAAACATATAGAACATGCTATACATTTACCAAACAATCTGTCACTCCTAATCGCTAAATCCCATGAAATCTTATACGTCTAGTCTCTTACGTGAATGAGCTAAATAATATTATTTGATATTTTACGGTAATGTGTTAATAATGAAAAAAAACTGCGACTTATAGTCCGAAAAATACGGGAATTGCTTTTGGCATGTGACTACTAGTGTAGGCCGACTAATAAATGATTTATACGTGCAAATCAAGGGCCCTAACTGTTATTTTTTGCAGGGTCTCTGTCATAATCGGTTTACCCACCATTATCACCATGGAGGCTGTGTGAACAATTACACTCGTCAAACACTGCATGTCCTCACACCGCCCCTTGCATGATGTGTCTTTGACACTTTGGGACAGTGTGAGCATTGGGGGAGGGTGCCAGGTGAACATGATGTGATCATTATTGGTCAACTCTCACTGCCGCCTGCACTGATGTGGCGTGACAAGGCTTTTCCACTGATGTATCCACTGTGAATTCAGTCTGTAATTAACTCTGGGACTCCGTTCTAATTAATTTTCTTGCCTGTCTTAGAGGAGTTCTGTCAATCCTCCCTTTGCTTTTGTGGAAACTGAGAAGACACTCTGTACATCTCTGCTGTGGTCGATTTTGAAGGTGACACTTGCAAGAAGAAGCCTTTGTGGCTTTTAAAGTGCTTGCGCTTGCTATAAGAGCGAGAAGTTGCCAGTTAGAGCTGGCTCTTGCTGGAGGTGGGGTCTGATATTCAGGATGCTGCAGCTGCCAAAGCAGCATGCAGCTCAGCATGCTTCTGAGGGGGAACACTTGTCGGGGAAAAAAAACATCAGAAGGTGTCTAATCATTGTTACTGTTTAGAGCATGGGTGTCAGACTCTGGCCCGCGGGCCAAATTTGTAATTTCATTTGGCCCTTGAGGCAATATCAAATTAACATTAGAGCTGGCCCGCCGGTATTAGACAGCGGCGGTGCCGCTATAACACCGCATTCACCGCTAATACTCATACTTGCCAAGACTCCTGAATTTCAGTGCCCCTCCCGAAAATCTCCCAGGACAACCATTCTCCCGAATTTCTCCCGATTTCCACCCGGACAACAATATTGGGGGCGTGCCTTAAAGGCACTGCCTTTAGCGTCCTCTACAACCTGTCGTCACGTCCGCTTTTCCTCCATACAAACAGCGTGCCGGCCCAGTCACATAATATATGCGGCTTTTACACACACACGAGTGAATGCCATGCATACTTGGTCAACAGCCATACAGGTCACACTGAGGGTGGCCGTATAAACAACTTTAACACTGTTACAAATATGCGCCACACTGTGAACCCACATCAAACAAGAATGACAAACACATTTCGGGAGAACATCTGCACCGTAACACAACATAAACACAACAGAACAAATACCCAAAACCCCATGCAGCACTAACTCTTCCAGGACGCTACAATATACACCCCCCGCTACCACCAAATGTTGATATTTACCTCAGAAGGCTGCAAATAGAAAAGAGGCATTCCATTTTTTATTAATATTTTATTTAATATACCATTGATGTTTTTTCGTTTGTTTTTTGAAAGTAGATTTTGCACTATTAAGTTATATAAGCGTTGCTTGTTCCATATTCAGTGATAAAGCAAATCAGTGTAGCAAACTGAGCAATAATTAATGTTTTATTCATGCACTTTCTCTTGCTACTTCAAGGCTTGAGTGTTTGATTCATTCATTATTGTTATTTTATTTTCAAATGTATTATTAGCCTGTGGAAAAAGTTTATTTTGATATTTACCTCAGAAGGCTGCAAATAGAAAAGAGGCATTCAATTTTAATTTAAATTGTATTTGATATACCATTGATATTTTTTTTATTATTATTATTTGAAACTCGATTTTGCATGTCACTATAAAGTTATATAAGCCTTGCTTGTTCAATATTCAATGCAAAACTTGTTTGGGTCCCTATTCAAAGGTTAATTTGTTCAACCTTGACCTGCGGCTTTGTTCAGTTTGAAATTTTGGCCCACTCTGTATTTGATTTTGACACCCCTGGTTTAGAGGCTTGCTCTTCCTGGATGGGAAAAATGCCCAAAAGCAAGCACAAAAAATGTCACCTCCAACCTGATTTTGTCTGGAGGTTTGCCACAAAAATGTTGCTGGTGCCAATGAACTGCTTTGCTAATGTGTTGCTGACCCATTTAGCCGGTCTACCCAGGGATCCCTGTGCCCTGCAAATAGCAATCCTAATTCACTCCTGTGAACTGTAGCCATTCTACATTAAGGACACTTTTTATTTCGGTCATTTATGTAATATTTCATACAGAGTAGTAATAAAATCGCAAATAGAATATTTGGGTGAATAAATGAGCAACATTAACACAATTATTGCTGTTTTTAAATCATATTTGCAATATAATGGTACAATTTCGGCCTGAAGGTTCTGATCCCGTTTGCATGCCAGAATAATATTGATGCAATGACAGTGCTCTTTGTGGCTGTACCTTAACTTCCCATAACTAATATGTTGCTTTACTTTAGACCACAAACTTGTACAAACTGAATCAACAGCACCTCTGCTGGTTGCAAACAGGTAGTGCACCCCATTTTGCCTCAGTTGCTTTAGAGCAGAGGTGTCAAAGTCGTTTTCACTGAGGGCCACATCACAGTTATGTTTGGTCCCAGAGGGCCGCTTCTAACAGTGAATACTTTTTTTGATTGATTGATTGAGACTTTTATTAGTAGATTGCACAGTGAAGTACATATTCCGTACAATTGACCACTAAATGGTAACACCCGAATAAGTTTTTCAACTGGTTTAAGTCGGGGTCCACTTAAATTGATTCATGATACAGACATATACTATCATCATAATACAGTCATCACACAAGATAATCATCAGAGTATATACATTGAATTATTTACATTATTTACAATCCGGGATGTGGGGGGGGGGGGAGTTTGGTTGTTATCAACACTTCAGTCATCAACAATTGCATCATCAGAGAAATGGACATTGAAACAGTGTAGGACTGACTTGGTAGGATATGTACAGCAAATAGTGGACATAGAGAGAGAGAGATCAGAAGGCATAAGAAAAGTATCTACATTTGATTATTTACATTTGATTATTAACAATCTGGGGAGGGTGTTAGTTTAGGGTTGAAGTTGCCTGGAGGTGTACTTTTAGTGCGGTTTTGAAGGAGGAAAGAGATGCCCTTTCTTGGGACTGCATTCCACATTTATGTGGCATAGAAAGAGAATGAGTTAAGACCTTTGTTAGATCTGAATCTGGGTTTAACGTGGTTAGTGGAGCTCCCCCTGGTGTTGTGGTTATGGCGGTCATTTACGTTAAGGAAGTAGTTTGACATGTACTTCGGTGTCAGGGAGTTGTAGCGGATTTTATAGACTAGGCTCAGTGCAAGTTGTTTTACTCTGTCCTCCACCCTGAGCCAGCCCACTTTGGAGAAGTGGGTAGGAGTGAGGTGTGATCTGGGGTGGAGGTCTAGAAGTAATCTGACTAGCTTGTTCTGGGATGTTTGGAGTTTAGATTTGAGGGTTTTGGAGGTGCTAGGGTACCAGGAGGTGCATGCGTAATCGAAAAAGGGTTGAACGAGAGTTCCCGCTAGAATCTTCATGGTGCTTTTGTTGACCAGAGAGGAGATTCTATAGAGAAATCTCGTTCGTTGGTTGACCTTTTTGATTACCTTGGTTGCCATTTTATGACTCTTATTACACACTTTTTTAATGCATTTTATTAGTAGATTTTTTTTTAAATAAAATTAAAAACAAATATGGTCAGTTGCAATAATTTCACCTCAAAATTTAATGTATATTACTGTAAATGGAAAAACAGTGCTGCTGGTTTTATGGCTAAAAAAAAGGCAGCTCAGTTGCCAGAATTTTACTGTAAAATTTACATTTGTTTTTTTTACTGTAAATAAAAAAAAACTGCAATTTTACAGTAACATTTTGGCACCTGAGCTGCCAGTTTGTTTGTTTTACCGCAAACTCAACAACTGTAGATTTTTCGGTGTATTACTGTAAATGCCAAAACGGCACCAAAGTTTATTACAGTAAAAAATACTGTTATTTTCATTTAGAGAAAAAGGCTGTTAAACTTTTTTTTACAATGAAATCTATTGCTACTTTTACATTGCACAATGTGATGGATAACTTGCTTTGAAATCATTATTATTAGTATTTATTTCTATTCAAAAAATGGTTTGAATGTTTGATAATATATTTTTGCATAATTAGACAATATTTAAGTTAACATTTTGCGATTACATGGAGTACTTTTTTTTTTTTCTCCCAAAATAGAAAGAAAGAATACATTTAGTAAGAAAAGTTACAGTACTTTATCGATACATATCATTTCCAGGCTTTCAAGGGCCAAATAAAATGAAGTGGCGGGCCACATCTGGTCCCCGGGCCTTTTAGTTTGGCACCTGTGCTTTAGAGCATGATGTATCAACAGTTCTTCACACAGTCTGTTTATCTATCGTCATTCCAGTTCTAATTAAGGCTGCAGCTGTTGGTTATTTTATTAATTGATTAATCTACAGATACCTTTGTTTGATTAATCGAGCAATCGGATAAAGCACACTTTATAGCCTCAACGCATCCATCCATTCATCCATTTTCTACCGCTTGTCCCTCTCGGGGTCACGGGGGTGGCTGGGGCCTATCCCAGAAATGAACAAAGATGTTTCTGCTTGCCATTAACTTAATATTTTTTTCTAATAAATGCACATCAACAACATTGAAATTGCACTTTAACATGTGTGCATTCATAAAAAAGGATATTACAAACCCCGTTTCCATATGAGTTGGGAAATTGTGTTAGATGTAAATATAAACGGAATACAATGATTTGCAAATCATTTTCAGCCCATATTCAGTTGAATATGCTACAAAGACAACATATTTGATGTTCAAACTGATAAACATTTTTTTTTTTTGCAAATAATCATTAACTCTAGAATTTGATGCCAGCGACACATGACAAAGAAGTTGGGAAAGGTGGCAATAAATACTGATAAAGTTGAGGAATGCTCATCAAACACTTATTTGGAACATCCCACAGGTGAACAGGCAAATTGGGAACAGGTGGGTGCCATGATTGGGTATAAAAGTAGTTTCCATGAAATGCTCAAACAAGGATGGGGCGAGGGTTACCACTTTGTCAACAAATGCGTGAGCAATTGTTGAACAGTTTAAGAAAAACCTTTCTCAACCAGCTATTGCAAGGAATTTAGGGATTTCACCATCTACGGTCCGTAATATCATCAAAGGGTTCAGATAATCTGGAGAAATCACTGCACGTAAGCAGCTAAGCCCGTGACCTTCGATCCCTCAGGCTGTACTGCATCAACAAGCGACATCAGTGTGTAAAGGATATCACCACATGGGCTCAGGAACACTTCAGAAACCCACTGTCAGTAACTACAGTTGGTCGCTACATCTGTAAGTGCAAGTTAAAACTCTCCTATGCAAGGCGAAAACCGTTTATCAACAACACCCAGAAACGCCGTCAGCTTTGCTGGGCCTGAGCTCATCTAAGATGGACTGATACAAAGTGGAAAAGTGTTCTGTGGTCTGACGAGTCCACATTTCAAATTGTTTTTGGAAACTGTGGACGTCGTGTCCTCTGGACCAAAGAGGAAAAGAACCATCCGGATTGTTATAGGCGCAAAGTCGAAAAGCCAGCATCTGTGATGGTATGGGGGTGTATTAGTGCCCAAGACATGTGTAACTTACACATCTGTGAAGGTGCCATTAATGCTGAAAGGTACATACAGGTTTTGGAGCAACATATGTTGCCATCCAAGCAACGTTACCATGGACGCCCCTGCTTATTTCAGCAAGACAATGCCAAGCCATGTGTTACATCAAAGTGGCTTCATAGTAAAAGAGTGCGGGCACTAGACTGGCCTGCCTGTAGTCCAGACCTGTCTCCCATTGAAAATGTGTGGCGCATTATGAAGCCTAAAATACCACAACGGAGACCCCCGGACTGTTGAACAACTTAAGCTGTACATCAAGCAAGAATGGGAAAGAATTCCACCTGAGAAGCTTAAAAAATGTGTCTCCTCAGTTCCCAAACATTTATTGAGTGTTGTTAAAAGGAAAGGCCATGTAACACAGTGGTGAACATGCCCTTTCCCAACTACTTTGGCACGTGTTGCAGCCATGAAATTCTAAGTTAATTATTATTTGTTTATGAGTTTGAACATCAAATATCTTGTCTTTGTAGTGCATTCAATTCAATATGGGTTGAAAAGGATTTGCAAATCATTGTATTCCGTTTATATTTACATCTAACACAATTTCCCAACTCATATGGAAACGGGGTTTGTAAATAAAACTCTTGTTGTCTTGTTCTCCGCCACGCAGATCACGGCCCCCACAAACCACCGCTGTCATGTGCAGCGACTACGGACTACGGACACATATTTAAAGTTTCGGCCACTCCATGCAGTCCTGATTTTATTAATTTGTATTAGTTACACTTACTAAACAATTAATGGAAGCAACAGAATATAAATCATTTGTTCTAATCAAATTAATCAATTTAACAGCAGCCCTTTTCTTAATTGATGTTTATGAATGAACTACTCACAATGTTGTTTTTTGAACTAATTGTGCATCGGATTCATAGCTGTCAAACCGCTACACATGTCACTGCACAGAATCACATTCAAAAATTGCTTGTACATGACTTCCTGCTGGCCCCGCTATGGACTGGACTCTCACACTATTAGGTCGCCCAGGGTCCCCACATCTGCGGTCCCCTCCAAGGTTTCTCATTGTCATCCCATTGGGTTGAGATTTTTCTTACTCTGAGCCGAGAATGTCGATGTGGCTTGTGCAGCCCTTTGAGACACTTGTGATTTAGGGCTGTATAAGTAAACTTTGATAGATTGATTGATTGACTTGAGACAAAAAGGTTTGTTTTCTTCCATTGTGGATCTTGAAGATTTATCATAGATTGGATCCTCAACCCAACCCTGATTTTGTCAAGCAGCTATTATGGTCTATATTATATCAGGTGCGATACGTTCACATGTGGCAATAGGGATTTGTACCTTTACCAATTTAACCAATACGGTACACATTTTCATTACTTTTGTATGTGTTGATGTGTTACCTAATGTTAATTGTTTAATCGTTCAAAACAACATTTAAAAGTGAGTTAATATTGATAACTGTGCTGTCCAGTTGTTATATATTGTGTTCTTACATGTATTATAAAGTAGACTTTACATACAGTTGCAATTCCAAGACATTAGATGGCAGTAGTTTCTAGACTGAGTAGTCTTTGCCATTAAGTTGATTTTGCCTGCCTTGTCTTTTCTTGTATTTTACAGTACAACGTTTGTATAGTATTGTATTTATTACACACCAGCTGTTTGATTGTAATGCCCATCTTAGTTAGACTCAGACTTAGATTTAGACAAACTTTATTGATCCGCAAGGAAAATTGTTCTAGTTGTTTTGATTACCAAATTTGGAGGTTTTGAAATCGCCATGTAAACTTGCGAATGCTAGTCGGTAGCATGTTTATGGCATATCCAAGCATCGAGCTTGCGCATTTTGAAAAGTGAAGGCTGAGTCTGTTCTGAGGGCTATGAATGTTTGTTCCGCTACCAACTTAGTGCTTTTAGTCGGTGCCTAGTTTGTTGGTGCAACAAAAGTACCCAGTAGAACCAACGAGATTTGGTCGGTACCTATCTCTTTACGTATGTGACCATGTATTCCTAGTTTACCTAGTGTGTTTTTGTCCAATTTCCTGTTCCTGCAGGCTTTCTGTCATGGCATGTAGCGCTGAAGACCCTACATGTAAAAATGTTTATAATAGAATATCGTGCAAAGGTTTGTTTATTCCATCAATTAGATTTACAAGGTGAAACTAATACAAGACATAGGCCCCTAACATGTACCGGTAACTCAAGATATTTCAAGCCTCCTTTTCATATTATTTTGATGATCATGGCGTATAGCTTATGAAAACCTCAAATTGAAAATCTCAGAAAATTTGGGGTTTTCACAAACTGTAAGCCATGGTCATCAAAATTATAGGAAATAAAGGCTTGACATGTCTCACTTCGCTTGGAATGAGTTTATATCACACATTAGTTTCACATTTGATGTTGAATTGCTGACATAAATGAACTTGTGTATGATATTAAAATTGATGTCATTTAATAAACATTGTAGTGCAGCGACCTCCAACTGTTTAGAACTACTTTGACAAAAAGAAAAGAGAAGTGAGCCATTTGTGTTTTATTTAAGAATGGAACAACTTGAATTGTACTTTATTTACAAAGCAGAGCTCCCCTTAAGCAGTGTAGTCATTGTTTTGATGCTATTTTGTGGTAATTAAATAATAAATTAAATACAAGCCGAATTGAACAGTTATAAAATTCTAAGAGTTGAAGCAAATCATTTTTGACAATTTAGTGAACTACTCAAAATAATGTTAGTAATGCTACTGGTAGCTCACAAACTACAGCTGGAAAATAGAGATGGGATTTATGGCTCTTGGGGAGCTGGATCTTGAGAGACAGATCCTTTCAAAAAGCTGTTGAAAAGGTTGGCTTGTTGTTATATTTCTTATTTTTATAAAAGTAACTTTTTTTTTAAATCAAGGAAACAATCCCTGGTAGCACTTATAAGATAGGATTTTGATAAAAAAATAATTCAGACATGCACATCCCACCAATATATCTAATATATGTAATAATTGAATTCCGCTTGTGTTTTCATTGTAAACATTCCATAGGGTGATACCATATCTATCCTGTATGCATTGACAATGATGTCACTACTTTACATATTCCCTCACTTAAAAAGTACAAAAAATAATATACAAAAATAATAAATAAGAATAGTATGTCTCTATGTATATACAAATATCAATAAATGCAGAATAAAAATTAGGAAAAGATACAAATCACCCTGCATAGTGTGTGCACACCTGAACTACTTTCCAAAATCATTTCCTAAAAATTTGTGATAAAATGGCTTGCAAATGCAAATCGGTTCTTAAAATTCACTTAAAACTCTGACTCACCACATTATTTCATGTGACTTATGAAAGCCTGGAAATAATGATTTTGATTTTTACTAAATGTATTTGTTTGTTCAATTTTGACTGAAAAACTGTACTGGATGCAACATACTGTATATCTGATCATGCAACAAGATATTCCAATAAATGTTTTGTTATCATTAATCCCTAAATATTTGCTTATGATTTCAAAGCAAATTATCCATCAATTTGTTAGTAAGAAAATATGATACATTGATAGACACTTGTGTAATAATTAGGGCTGTCAAAAATAACTAGTTTTAACTGGATTAAGCACAAAAAATGATCACATTAATCATGTTAATACGCAGATTAATCATGCAATTTTTTATGACCGCATGCTCCTATACCTGGTTTTCTGCGAGTTCGAGCAGGTCGCTTTATGGTCGGTGATCAAGTCAATGCATGCGTCAGTGCAAAGATGAGTGAGGAGACTCAGTCTGGTGTTCTCGCTGGTAAATTTCACTTTAAAACAAACCCAGACGGGACTTTAGCTAAAACCCTTACCACATTTTAAGCAAATAAAAACGTGTTTTCAAGTAAAACATTTTAAAAATGTTCCTGTATGACGTTCTGATAATAAAATTGCATTTGTGTACACATATTGGGGTATTTTTGTTAAGTTAATTTAAATTAACTTAACAAAAAATGTTATTTCAATTAAATCACAAGATTAAATATGTGATTAATCATGATTAATCCAAATTTAAAAGTGTGATTAATCTGATATAAAATGTAATCATTTGACAGCACTAGTAATAATATCATTAGGCGATGCACATTTATAATGACCGTTACTGGGTAGAGGCAGGCATAACTGTGATGTGACCCTCAAGTAAAATGAGTTTCACAGCGACCACCTAAAATGACTCTACTATGGAACACCAACTTTTCTTACCTGTTTTTGTGTGTTTGGGATCTGCATAAATCCCCAAGATTTGAAATTAAACCAGGCATGGCGGTGATACTTATAAAACAATCTTGCCTTCTTTCAAACTTGCTCCATATGAGCCGTGGGGAATTTGAGACTTTAGTGATGTATTTTGGCTTAGTTACGTCATTGGATATGGTAGAGGTTTACCTGAAGAGCTTAGCTCAACTCTGCTATTTCATTCTATTGTAGTCCAAAGCTGTAATCAATAAGTTCCTTCTTTTTCTCTATTCTGTTGTTGTAGGGCAGACTGGCTCGTATATGCACATGCATCCTCCGCAGTCGCCATTTCTAATAAAAGGTAGCGCACAGTGTAGTTTTAACTTATATCTGTCAGTAGACACCAGGGGAGCGCTAAAAACTACAACACTGCTGATGAGGTGGAGACGCAGTCAAAGCGGGCTTGGCCTGGAGGCACGTAAATAAGACGGCACATTCATTAAGTGGCTTGAAGGTGGTCTGTAAAACAAAGTCTATGCAAAAATTTGACCAAAGCACCACTTTTACATGATAAATAGACCACAAGGAAGTGTTTTACATGTATAAATCAAGGGTGTCAAACCAGGTTTTATCCGGCCCGCGGGATGAGTTTCCTAAGTATAAAAATGTACCTGAAATTTTTGAATGAAAGAACTGCTGTTCTAAATGTGTCCACTGGATGTCGCAATAGCAATTCTTTGTATCTTTGTAGATGATGCTACATATGTACAAAATAAACCACGTGATGTTAGTGCATCAGTTGAGGAAAATGAGCAAACTACATAAATAACAAACTGTAATTTGATTTTGATATACATTTTTTTATCTTGATAGATTGAAAATGAACACCAATGAGTTGACTGATTATTAACATTATCACATAATTTATTCAGAAAATATAGATAACGACAAATAAAGATAGAATACTATTAACAACAACATGTAAGTGTAAAAAACAAACCAACAACATTATGATTTGTACATTTTCAGAATGTGCTTGTTCTATTTTTAAAACAATCCGGAGTTGTCTTTATTTTGAAGTTATCGTGCTTTGATTTTACCAGTCTAGCCTACTTGGGATTAGATTTTTCTCCACGTGGCCCCCGATCTAAAATGAGTTTGACACCCCTGGTATCATAGGCGCCGATCACGGACAATGCCGAGCACCCACGTGGGATTGATGGAAACTTTAAATCTTTAAAATAATTTTTGAAAAATCAATGCTGTTGTAGTTAATTTTGTGGCGAGTTTGGTCCGTTTTACAAAATAATAAAGCCACAAATCATATGGGATATTAACTTCACTGAACGTCTATTTTTTTTTTTTGAATATACACACACACACACACACACACACACACACACACACACACACACACACACAGAGAGCACCCACTGGCAGAAATGTAGATCGGCGCCTATGCCTGGTATAAATAAATACATCCTAATATGACCCCTTTTATAAGAGCTTTTCAAAAGGTTTGACTCGTTCACGAAGGTCCCATCACTATTGGAGACCCCTGTTCCTGTGAATGTGACTGAAATATGATCACTCTGTCATTGGCATTTTGAGTTCTGTCTCTGCCTAGTAACAAGTGGCCACAATTTACCCATGTAAGACAGTGGTCCCCAACCACCGGTCCATGCTACCGGGCCGCACAAAAACATTAAATAATTTGTAAACGACTGCAATTTGTCCGACTTAACTTTCGCCTGTCCCACTAGACACACCAATAAGCTTGTTTATAGATGTACAATACAACTCCTCACAGGAAGTTGCCATTTGTTAGAACTTTGTGACATGATACAATGCACATCAATGAACATATAAAATAGAGATTGTAGACAAAGGATGATTTCCATCTGCAGGTTGATTGTAACAATTTAGCGTTTTCATGCACTTATTTTTGCTGTATTTATCTGGCACAAGTGGAAAGCCGGTCCCTGAAAATAATGCCTGTACATTAGACCGGTCCGTGGTGCATAAAAAGGTTGGGGACCCCTGATGTAAGAGACTCTGAATGTCTGCTAGAAATACATTGTTATTGCACTTTTTATGTGTGATTCATGAAAATGTTCTTGGAGTTTTATAATCTTAAAAAAAAAATCCTGGTATCCTGTCAGAATTATTTCTCATATAAAAGTGAAACAAGCTGGTTAGATGCTTGATTTTTTTAAAGTCAATGAATGGCCATAACTTAGATCCTATAGTTATAATGGAGGATGCAATGAACTCCATCCATTTTCTACCGGAGCCTTTCTCAGCTGCATTCGGGCAGAAGGCGGGTTACACCCTGGACAAGTCGCCATCTCATCACAGGGCCAACACAGATAGACAGACAACATTCACATTCACATTCACACACTCGGGCCAATTTAGTGTTGCCAATCAACCTATCCCCGGGTGCATGTCTTTGGAGGTGGGAGGAAGCCGGAGTATCCGGAGGGAACCCACGCAGTCACGGGGAGAACATGCAAACTCCACACAGAAACCCAGGACCTTCGTATTGTGAGGCACACGCACTAACCCCTGCTGCACCGTGCTGCCCCTGGTATAAATACATCCTAATATGAACCCTTTTATAAGAGCTGTTCAAAAGGTTCGGACTCTTTCATGAAGGTCACATCACTATTGGAGACACCTGTTCCTGTGAATGTGACTGAAATATGATCACTTTGTCAGTGGCATTTTGAGTTCTGTCTCTGCCTAGCAACAAGTAGCAATAATTTACCCATGTAAGAGACTCTGAATGTCTGCTAGAAATATGCACTTTTTATGTGTGATTCATGAAAATGTTCTTGGAGTTTTATAATCTTGAAAAAAAAAATCCTGGTATCCTGTTAGAATTATTTCTCATATAAATGTGAAACAAGCTGGTTATATGCTTGATTTTTTGAAAGTCAATGAATGGCCATAACTTAGACCAGTGTTTTTCAATCCCTGTGAGAAAATGTTGGTGTGCCGTGGGAGTTTATGTAATTTCAACTAATTGGGTTAAAAATATTTTTTGCAAACCAGCAATTATAATCCGCAAATGTGTTGTTGTTGAGTGTCTGTGCTGTCTAGAGCTCGGCAGAGTAACCATGTAATACTCTTCCATATCAGTAGTTGGCAGCAGGTAGCTAATTGCTTTGTAGATGTCGGGAACATGGTTTGTCATGATCAGAATAAGCGGGAGGCAGAGTGTAGGTAAAAAGGTATCTAAAACTTAAACCAAAAATAAATAAAATGTGAGTGCCCCTAAGAAAAGGCATTGAAGCTTAAGGATGGCTATGCAGAACTAAAACCGAACTGGCTGCAAGTAAACAAAAACAGAATGCTGGACAACAGCAAAGACTTACAGCAGGGGTAGGGAACCTATGGCTCTAGAGCCAGATGTGGCTCTTTTGATGACTGCATCTGGCTCTCAGATAAATCCTAGCTGACATTGCTTAACACGATAAGCAATGAATCATTCCGCTGGTAATCATAGTGTTAAAAATAACCACGTATCAACCAGACTACAAAGCCATCAGCAAAACCATACAGCACCAGAAGTCGCATTAATGGTAAGAAGTATTTTATTTATTATTGTTACCTTCAGAATAACTGCTATTGAAAAGAAAAAGAGACTTATTAAACCGCATTTTTCGGAGTATAAGTCGCTCCGGAGTATAAGTCACAACGGCCGAAAATGCATAATAAAGAAGGAAAAAAACATATAGAAGTCGCACTGGAGTATAAGTCGCATTTTTGGGGGAAATTTATTTGATAAAACCCAACACCAGGAATAGACATTTGAAAGGCAATTTAAAATAAATAAAGAATAGTGAACAACAGGCTGAATAAGTGTATGTTATATGACGCATAAATAACCAACTGAGAACGTGCCTGGTATGTTAACGTAACATATTATGGTAAGAGTCATTCAAATAACTATAACATATAGAACATGCTATACGTTTACCAAACAATCTGTCACTCCTAATCGCTAAATCCCATGAAATCTTATACGTCTAGTCTCTTACGTGAATGAGCTAAATAATATTATTTGATATTTTACGGTAATGTGTTAATAATTTCACACATAAGTCACTCCGGAGTATAAGTCGCACCCCCGGCCAAACTATGAAAAAAACTGCGACTTATAGTCCGAAAAATACAGTACTCTAAAAATGTTGGTCTTACTTAAAAATGCATGCATTTAGTTGTATTCAGAGTTAAAGAATATTATATGGCTCTCACGGAAATACATTTTAAAATATTGGGCTTTTATGGTTCTCTCAGCCAAAAAGGTTCCCGACACCTGACTTACAGCGTGTGGAGCAGACGGCGTCCATAAAGTACATCCGTACATGACATAACAATCAACAATGTCCCCACGAAAAAGGATAGCGTCCGCACAACTTAAATAGTATTGATTGCGAAAACAAAGCAGGTGCGGGAAAAGAGTTCAAGGAAGACATGAAACTGCTACAGGAAAATACCAACAAAACAGGAAAAAAAAAAAAAAACTAAAACAATACACACGGGAAAACATAAAAAAAAATCCAAATAAGTCACGGAGTGATGTGACAGGTGGTGACAGTGCACCTACTTTGAGACAAGAGCTATAGTGACGCATGGTTGGTTATGGTTTAAATTCATATCCAACAATTGCGACAACAACTTTTTATTGTCTACAGTTTCATTTTTTAATTATTTCTGCTGCTGGTGTGCCTCGGGATTTTTTTCAATGAAGAAAATGTGCCTCGGCTCAAAAAAGGTTGGAAAACACTGACTTGGATCGTATAGTTATAATGGAGGATGCAAAGAACTTACCCTTGCATATTTGGAGGAGTAAGGGTCCTCAAAGAGAGCCCAGACGCGCTTCTGCCAGCGGCGCCACAAGCTCCCACTCCGCGTGTCAGGAGAGTCTCCGTGCGCCAGCCTCCTCGTCATCTCATCCACGTCGTCCTCTCCGTGCTCCTGGTCGGGCTCGGCGTCGTCGCTGCCCAGATCCAACAGTCCCCCCCCGCCGAAACTATCAAGGGCCTCCTCCGCCTCCCGGTGCTGGCGGTAGGTCATCCAGCAGCAGGGCTCCACGTCCGTCTCGTCGATGCCCCAGAAAGCCAGCTCCTCCTCGTACAGAGGTCCGCACACATCGGCGGGGCAGTGCAGCTTACCTGTCCGGTAGTAGTTGAGGATGTGCGCGAAGACCCCCGGGTGGCGGTCGAAGAAGAACTCCTCGATCTTGGCGTCATAGTCAAAGTGGTTGGGCGCGTCTGGCTCGGCCAGCCACGACAGACGCGTGCCGGGCAGGGTGCGGAGGGTGCTGCGGTACGTCTGGTGCCGGATCCCTCCCACGTTGATCACGATGCGATCCTTGTCGTCGCTCAGGCCCATCGCGTCCCTTAGGCATCGCTCGCGGAAGTTCCCCTCATCGTCGCAAAGGTGAGTGCGAGCGCGGGAAAAAGCGGCGCGCGGAGACACCTGTCGTCTCCCGCCAACAGCAGCAGCAGCAGCAGCGGGAAAATTCACCACAGCTCGACGAGCATTTGGCGGGGCACTTTGGCGCTAAAAGATGTGCTGCCAGGCTGGGGGCGAAATCCAAAATGAACGCAGCCAATGGCATCACATGGACGGCAATGGACGTCTTATCATCACCAAGATCCAAGGAGGAAACACCAACTCCTCCTCTTCTTCTTCTTCACCTATTTAATGATCTGCTTGATGACTTTGACAACAAGGTGACTGCTGCTGCTGGTGATGATGATGACGAGCATGATGATGATGATGATGGTCCTCCTTGGTGTTCGATCCCTCCTCCTTCACACCGACGCACAGCCTGCGGCTCTTTGTCTCAGCAACACTTCCCTCTCCTCCCTCACTCTGGCAATTTTGGGGCACAAAGAGGCACACATGCAGTCAATATTGGGAGGCAGTGCGTGTAAGGGGGAGTGGAGCTTGATCTTAAAGAAAAAGATCCAAAATGTTGGATCATGCAACCCAACAATCATCTCCATACATTACCTCCTTTGCGTGAAGAATGTGTCTGCAATGTGCTCTGTGGGACACTAATAATGCATGAAAAACAATGAAGATTGATGCAAGTTGTAATTGCCATCACACTCATGTGCACTGGTACCACGTGCTGTCATCTACTTCTGTTTGGAAAGAAGAGAGTCAACTAAACTGTTCATGTGTGGCTCATCATAACAAAGGAGGCTTGGCTTGTGTTTAATTAGTCAGCAGAGGGCGCTGTTGTACATTAGAAGGAGGAGGTGCTCCATTTAGGCTAAAAACAGTTGAGGACACTTTTTTAGGTACAGCTGCACACTTAGTTCTTGCCTGTAGAAAGAGAAAAGGGGGCATAGTTTTCTATTAGGTTCTTAATTTGTATTCTCTTATTTTTCTGTTATTACTATTATTCTCATAGGTTGATTGGCAACACTAAATTGGCCCTAGTGTGTGAATGTGAGTGTGAATGTTGTCTGTCTAGCTGTGTTGGCCCTGTGATGAGGTGGCGACTTGTCCAGGGTGTACACCGCCTTCCGCCCGAATGCAGCTGAGGCGCCAGCACCCCCCGCGGCCTCGATAGGGACACGCGGTAGAAAATGGATGGATGGATTTATTTATTGTTTATGTTTTGTTTATTCATTCATTATTTATTTATCTCAATTTAACTTAAATTAACCTATTTTCAATTGTACTGTATTTATTGCTGTTAATACTACTATTATTCTCACTGTATTATCTTTTTATCATTTGTATTTAGTATTTTTACATATATTTCAAAATACATTTTATTAATTTTTTTTAGATGACGATCATTTCTATAGCACAGGGGTCGGGAACCTTTTTGGCTGAGAGAGCCATGAAAGCCAAATATTATAAAATGTATTTCCGTGAGAGCCATATAATATGTTTTAACACTGAATACGACTAAATGTGTGCATTTTTAAGTAAGACCAACATTTTAAGAGTATAATAAGTATCTTCTTCTTTTTAATAACATTGTTATTCTGAAGCTAACCAATAACGAATAAAATAATTCTTACCATTAATGCGACTTATTGAACAGGTGCGGTAGAAAACGGATGGATGGATTAAAATGCATGAGAATATTTTATATGTTGAACGTTATTTTTAACACTGTGATTACCAGCGGAATTATTCATTACTTATCGCTGTGTTTTTCAACCACTGTGCCGCGGCCGTGAGATACAGTCTGGTGTGTCGTGGGAGATTATGTAATTTCACCTGATTGGGTTTTTAAAGAAAAACAAATATGTACAGTAACATAAAAACAACCTGTCTCTGTGATCACTATATGTGTATAAATAATAATACAGTGTTAAATAAAATCAGTCCCTTGGGCACAAAACTGAAAAAAATACAGCTCTCCAAAAAGTGCACTTCTGCTGCTATTGGAACATCCTTCTGGGGTCCATCAGTGTGGCCTCCTCCAGGAATGACTGCACGTCCATGTCCTGGAGGGAAAATGAGGGACAGACACAGCATAGAATTAGGGGGGAAATTAGCTGAATGTGAAGACTAGGGTGTCTGTTATTAAGTCTTTAGCATTAGTATGTGGAATTAAATGACGGAATGGATTAAGTAATGACGTTAAACATTGTACTGATATGATCCACTTTAAGAGGTTGTTCAAATTAATAGTGCTTACAAAGTACAAAGAAGAATAATGAGAAATACTTTCAACCTTATTGAAAATAAGATATTCTTCATCTCAGTATATTAATAATGACTGAATTAATTAATTACATATTACAAAACTGTTGTATATACTAATTCACAGATGTTATTTTATTATAAAAAGGTCAGTAAATGATGTATATATTTGTAAACGCTCTGAAGTGGGAAAGGGGTAGGATTAAATAAGCTTTACTTCTTCCTACTCCTTTTCGGACATGATGTAAAGTGAAATGATATGAAACTGTGATGTGTTATTCTGTAAGTGTGTTCATGTACGAAATAAACTAAAGAAAGAAAGAAAGCACTAGTTTATTAGACATACCTGCAAACTCTGGAGTGGTGTAGGCTACAAGATACCGTTAACGTTATCAGACACATACAAAAAGGCTAACGTTAACGTTACTGTTAGCCACTGACTATGCTTAGGTAACATTAGTCCAGCTAACATTACTGCAGTCCTGGTTGACATAAGAGGTAACGTTATTTTAGCCTAAAGGCTACGAGTGAGCAGATATGGAAATTAACCGGCAACAGTTAACGTTAGTTACTCACCAGCACTATCACTAGAATTGGCGCTGCAGGTTGAAGTAGAGGAAGAGGGGTTTGCTTCGTCATCTCTGTCGCTGCTTCTCCACGACACCTTTCTCTAACCTTCAGGTTATGTACGGCCTGAACATGTTTCATCATGCTTGTTGTACTCCCCCCCCCCCCCCCCCCCCCCTTACATGAGAGCGAAACCTGGCAATAATTGCAGATAGCCGCTTCCTCGTCGTATTTTTTTGTAAAATGAAGCCATGCCTTGAGGCGTTTTTTCCGGTCCATTGTTGTTGCTGCTTATGTATCTGCCGCCTAATGACTGAGCTACGTCATTTCCTGGGACGTGCCACAGGTCATTTCCTGGGGGACGGGATTCGTTCCCAGGGATTCAAATAATGAACCAACTCTTTTTCTTTACTATAGTGGCCTCAATAACGAGAACCGGTTCTCAAAAAGGGATTCGAGTCCATGGAATCGGTTCTTTTCTTATCGAACAACCGGGAGAACCGGTTTCGAACATCATCCCTATGGGCGACCGGTGCAATGTTGTTTATTTTATAGGTTCTTATAGGTTCCGTCTAAAGGCATGGCGGTGCTTGGTGAGGGCGATAAGATCCAACAGGGGCCTGGTTAATGTCATCTGGGACGTCCAGGTAAGCCGAAGAATGCCGCGTAGACCCCCTGGGTGGTGGGCACGTGCACACCATGAGAGCCTGTATGACTGTAACTCGGTCATCTATTCTTGCTACATGGGCGAGAAATCGCAGCCTTCCCCTTTTTATTTCGGTGGAAATAGCAGTACGAAAACCTGCTTTTTTGTAAACGGCATTGTTTGTGTTATGGTGGAACCACCGAATACGGAGGATGTTCCGGAGCCAGTTCCTGTGAAAAGCATCAAGGCGGCAAGTAGTCTCTGCGGAAACAGTCCAAGATTCAGATCCGTACAGGAGCACTGGCACCATGCAGGAATTGAAGATGTGCATCTTTGTAGACGTTTTTATCTGCGCCAGACTCTTTGGAGGCGACCGAAAGCACCGTGAGTCTGCTGCGGACAACGTGCAACTTCAGGATCCGACCAGCAAGATCTGTCAATTTTGGATCCAGGATAAACATAATATTCGACCTGCTGCTTCTGGATGGTAATGACCTGTGTTGGGGCCGGGATTAAGTCGGACAGTGATTACATTTTTGTCTTTGCCCAGCTATCGGTAAGGCCAAGGGGTAAGGCTTCTTCCGCTCATACTGACAATGCTTTGGTGATGGTATCCAGCTGTGTGGAGAACAACACAACATCATTAGTGTAGCACAGGTTTGTGAAGCAAAAGTAGAAGTTGACTCCAAGACTGGGGCAGCGGTGCAGTGTGCTTTGGATTCACTAGTCAACAGCGATATTGAAGTGCTTTGGAGCCACAACGCAATCCTGTCGGGCTTTAGTGGTGGTAACAAAATGATCTGACATGCCACCCTCTACTTTTACTGCACAGGTGGTGTTTGCATGAAGATTCCTTGGAACTCTGGTACCTCGCAAACGTTTTTGTCCAGGGACTCAAAGGCTGACTTCACATCAACGTAGGCTGCATAAAGAGGTTGGCAATATTTCCTCCTCTGTTGGGCAAGGATGTTTACAGCCAGAATTAAATCCGCTGTTGACCGATGTGGAGTGAAGCCAGTCGGTTGTAGATGCCGTTTGCTGAGCACAAGAGGGTGAATACGTCTCAGTGATCCTTCTCTGGGACAGAGAGAAGTGTAATGGGCAGGTAGATGGCTTTGTTTCAACGGTCACCCTTGTTCTTATAGAGAGAAAGTATGACTCAGTTTCTGCAGTTTTGAGGAACAGATGATCTGGCAAAGTTAAGTTAAAGTACCAATGATTGTCGACGTTCAAGCTGGTGGGTGACAGTGGTGAGTTCAGCTCTCATCATGTCTGCTGTGACTCTGTCTGCACCTGGGGCTCTACCAGATGGAAGCTCCTTGATGACATCCGACAGTTTGGTGATAGATGGCGGGTCTTGAGTGACATGGCAACCTTCAATGCCAGAATCAGCAAACAGCTTCATCTTGTCCAATGGAACGGGAGAGAGTAGACCGTGCCTTCTCTCCCGATTTAGACAGGGGTATTCCTCATTCCCCAGTAGTCTCGCCTTTCGACATCGATTAACAAGAGCAAGAGAAGTCTCCGATACCCAAGGTTGAGTGCTCTGGCGTCAAACGGCGAGGACATCTGCAGTTATTGAGGGGAGTGTGGTGGTGATATTCTCCCATGCATACTGTATGTAAGATTCTCTCTATGGCCGAGAACAGCAAAATGATTTGCAACTTCTATTGAGAAGAGATGTTTGTACTCAGTGCTGAAAAACGTATCATTGTCTGTGTCTATGAAACAGTGTTGAGCACTGACACGTGTGGGATGGCGGAAACGAAGATTCAGAGTCGCTGCGAGGAGACAATGGTCAGTTTGTCCTAGTTACGCATTGTGGCATCACGGCAAGATGTAGCAACTTTCCAGCGCCCACTGATCATAGTATGTTCTATGACCATGGATGTTGTGCCTGTATTACAATACCAGGTAGTACGGTGAATCTGGCGGTGTTGGAACCTAGTGCCTAGAATTTTAAAGCTGTGGGCAGCGCAGGCATTAAGCACGCGTTCTCCATTGTCATTGGTGAGGTTTGATTGAAAAAGACCAATGATGTGTTCTTGTGGGATTCATGTCCCCCAGAATGATGATGGTGTTGTGGCAGCAGATGTGGCGTAGCTTGTAATGCAACTGTGCATAGAATGTGTCCTTGGTTTGGTCGTCTGCAATGTTGCTAGGGGGGTAAGGCTGCGAAAAAAGCAGTGGACCTAATGGCTTCCAAGTGGTGATGGAGTTTTCGTGGCATATGTGGATCGCAATAGCCACACCCTGTGTGCGGAGGGTGGGGTTACCGCTCCACATGATCTTGTTGTGACACACTATTGCCTCGCCATCCTGTGGCCACCTGACTTCCTGGAGGCCAGAAACTGTGAGCCAGGAGAATTGTTGGGGATGAGCTGAGGGTGACCAGGTTCGTTCACAGTCAGTACATTCCAGGTTGCTATGTGGAAGCTGTTTCTGACGATGTTAATGAGTGGTGGCTTTCCTGGTGTTCCTTCAGGGAAACCCTACCCCCGTGGGTTTGAGGCAGCCTCGTCATAACGACCGCACGTGTGCCTCCAAGATGGGGGTTGGTGGAGGGCCCTTGAGAGCCCAGCCTTTTTTCGATTGGCGTACGTAGCGTTTGCAAGATTTCCCAGGGGCTGAGCTTATAACACTGCACTCAACCTTCCTCCTTTATCATCTGTGCCTTGGAACCGGCAAAGGCGGAGCTAGAAAAAAAAAGGTACAACAAATAGGGCTGTCAAAAATGATTACATAACTCGTGATCGATCACAAAAATATTGCATTATTCATGTGTATACTCAGAATAATCTCACAATTGTATTTCAAATTTCAATCCAAAATACACCAAGATGGGATTTAAGATAAAACTGTTGGCAAGTTTTGAGAAAATAAATGATGTTATTCAATATTCAAGTAAAACGTTAAACAATTTTCCTGTATGACATTCTGATAAAAACAGTGCATTTGTGTCCATATTTTTTTTTGTATTAATTAAAATTATGCGAACGAGTAACAACCTGTGATTAATCATGATTAATCCACATTCAAAATTGGGACTAATCTGATTAATCATTTGACTAACAAGAACACAACAGTGATAAAATTAGAAAATATTTTAGTATGATGCAGTGCAGTTGTACACCACTACAAACTTAACTATTAACACAAAAATAAGCATATTGTTGCACGGATACCTAATGAAGTGGTGCACCTTTACTTTAACGCAGTAGTGACATAGTGACTGTTAACAACTACTTTATCTAGGTCTTCACCAAAATTTAAACAATTCCTTCTTGCAGTCTATGTGCCGCCCCTTTTACAAAGTTAAACTTAAAGTACAAAGTTAAACTTACTGTAATTCTAGTAATTTTGTCTTTTTCAGGCTCGGATTTAGGAGTGAAGAAGATGAGGGTTTCGCCTAGATGAGTGATGGTTGTTTTTAGCATGTGCAAAAAAATTGCTTTTTTATGATACAGCCTCTTAACTTTAATAATTCCAACCACCTTATAGCAGACAAAAATCACTGAAACACACCAAGAAAAACTATTATTATACAAGCTTGTTTGGATTTTTTCCATATTTGGAACAAGATTTGTGTCTTTTTTATGAAATCAAACAAAAACAAGATTAGCAAACAAACAAAAAAAAGATTAGCAATATTACCTTGCTATCTTGCACCTTTCAAATGAAAAGCCCCTCACTTGCGAACTGGGTCCTGGACTATCATGATCCACAACGCTGCCTTCTCCTCTCTTCCATCACCCTCAGCACTGCATGGCTTCCCTTAGGGATGTGGGCTGAGCACCTCCTTTTTGCACTGCTGACATATGATTGCACTGCTAAACACCCCAGCTGTTATATTGTGTTATTATAACATAGCAGTAGTGGGAAACATCACAGACAATGAGTCCAAGTACAGAGAGAGGAGGTAGAACCTGTGCATCAATGTACAAAAAAAACAAGAAGATGGTGGTGTACTTCAGGAATGTTAGAAACCCGCTCCCCCGTGCAGCTGGGAATGTGGTCTCCAGCATCAGGTATCTTGGGGTTCATCTACCCAGGACCTTACCTTGAGCCACAGCACTTTCTGTCTGCTCAAGAAGGCACACCAGCATCTCTACTCCCTCAAAAAGCTGCTGCCAGGGCCTCCTTAATACACAGGCTTACCTGGGCTTAAGCCAGGCCCAGATTTTGACAGCGGAATGCAATGATTGGTGTTCATAGCTGTCAATCACAGACAGCTGTGCTTTGTGTAGCGATTGTGTACTCTCTCTCTCTCTCTCTCTCTTGCTAGTAAATATACTCCTCCCCTCTTAACCACGCCCCCCAAACCCCCCTCCCGAAATCGGAGGTCTCAAGGTTGGCAAGTATGCCCCCCACCCCTCAGGCAGCAGACTGCGGAGCATCTAGAGGAGGACCACCACTCTGAGAAACAGCAACTTTTTGGAAACTGTTAGACTGCTAAACTCAGATGGTGCTCTGTATCAATAGATACCAATCTGGGACCTCTGGTACGAAATGTTGTGCAATCTCATGTATCTCGTGTGTGCTGCTATGACAGTAAAGTTCATTGAATCCTTGAAATACAATTCACAAACCTGAATCTTCACCTGCTGGTGTTGCTGACAATCTGTCACAGTCCTTTTTGTTTAAAAAAAAAAAGTCAGAATATTCATGTTTACATGCTTCCCTGCTGAAGTACTTCTTCAGGGGAGGTTCAGGCAGGCTGACTGCAGGCTACTTTACACAGCTGCTGCCTCTCTGTTGGACTCCGGTACTGCACGTCGTTACTTTTTTTTTCTTTCCCCCCTTCAATAGTACAATTCAAATGCTGAGCGTTTTAGAAAAAAATCCAGGGCAGCCGACCCTGGCCCTTTTATTTACATTTTTGTGTCAAAATTATCGCTGTTAACAAAGTTCATCAAAACAATTAAATGACTTGTGAGTGACCCAAGACTTTTGTTCAACAAAGTGGGGTTCCCTGTTCAAACGTACAGACGGGGGGGCCATGACATTCCCTCAGTCTTCCCCTCCTGGTGGGCAGTTCTCTGTCTCAGTTTTCACTCTTCATTATAAAGGAGGAGTTTGCAGCTTAGAGGCTCTTATACCTCCACTGGCAGAGACTCTGTGGGATCCTGGACTAGACTGGTCTCAGATTTTTTTTAAAAAGACAAGAAGTTGGCGAGATGGCGGTGACAGGCTGTACGCAATGCATTAAATATATGTTATTCTTCTTTAATTTTATTTTCTGGGTAAGTTGTATCTTTTTGCTTTTTGAAAGTTTTGCTTCCAAAAAAATGTTTGTTTGACTGAGCTGCATTAGAGGTGTAACATCAGTGGGGTTTATGGATTTGATGCTTGATGATTTTTCCGGCTTGCTCTACTGTGATTGTAGAGCAGCATCGCCCTTTACTACTGGCTTTTTTCTGCAGAGCAGGGCATTTCACAAGGGGTGGCCTTTGATTTCATGGGATTAGGCTTTATTCTCCTTAGAAACTACATACCCATCATTTGTCACAGAAGCCTTCACATCAGAACACTTAAACGTGAGACTATTAACAGGGGGTTTTTTTTAGGGTTTTTTTAGCCATCATCACATCTACCTTCATGACTTAATGTGTTATTCGCAAACACTTTGCATTGATTGCTTGTGAATTTCCATTGGCTTTTTGTTGTCTTTTTTTAGACAAGCAGCATATCCTGGACATGCCACACATGAGTGTTTCCTCTGTCGGTTTTGCCCTGTCATTGTGAAAAACTGCCTTTTTTTTTTCAACTAGAGGATTCAGCTTCCTGTCTCTTTGGAGAACAATGGAGTACGGTCGTGGCGTTGAATGTGTCGATTGGGTTGTATAAATAATTTCTTCAAAATTCGGAAGAAAATGGGATAATGTGTGGTAAATCTTAGCTATGTGGTCCACATTTGTTTGGAGGCAGTTGAGAGAAAGGAATTCTGGAGTTTGCTTTTTGCAGCCATGGACTTATAGCATAGGTCATGGCCGTGTCAGGATGTCCTCTCATCACTTCCCTTAAAGGCCAATGGACAGTTCACAGACTCCCAGAGGATCTGTACACCACCAATTTGATCTTATTGGTTTTACGTTTCAGTCAGATGTTTTAGGTTGCAAATGATTATGATGTGATAGTGACCGTGTCCTTTCCTTCCTTGCAGCTGGCAGGAGGAGTGATCTTAGGAGTGGCCCTTTGGCTCCGTCATGACAGTCAAACAAGCAACCTCCTCATTCTTCAGTTTGAAGGCAACCAAGCGCCTGGCACCTTTTACATCAGTGAGTCAAGAGAATGCCGTCTACTGTTTACGACTACTAAAATGCTGCACATTAAGTACACTTGCACAGTATCAGATCCTTTAAGGACCACTACCAGGGCGGGGAAAAACTGGCAACGTGACCTGTTTGATAGAGGCCATACTGTTTACTCCACCCCTGTAGGTTTAGTTGCCCAATTTGGCAGTAGTGCAAGTGAACCGTAACAGTAAAGAGTGTTAATAGCCCATAAAGTACAATGTCTCTCAACTTCGTACTCAGAGGTACATTTTCTAAGCAAAAAGTACAATAAGTGGCCAGACGTATACAAGGTAATATAAAGTACAAATTTGTGTTTAATACCTATTATCAGTAGTATTTGAAATAGGGCGTGCTTGTAGTGGTATATCGTATTTTTCGGAGTATAAGTCGCACCGGCCGAAAATGCACAATAAAGAAGGAAAAAAACATATATAAGTCGCACTGGAGTATAAGTCGCATTTTTTGGGGACATTTATTTGATAAAAACCCAACACCAAGAATACACATTTGAAAGGCAATTTAAAATAAATAAAGAATAGTGAACAACAGGCTGCATAAGTGTACGTCATATGACGCATAAATAACCAACTGAGAAGGTGCCTGGTATGTTAACGTAACATATTATGGTAAGAGTCATTCAAATAACTATAACATATAGAACATGCTATACGTTTACCAAACAATCTGTTATACGTCTAGTCTCTTACGTGAATGAGCTAAATAATATTATTTGATATTTTACGGTAATGTAACTTGGGCTTCACGGTGGCAGAGGGGTTAGTGCATCTGCCTCACAATACGAAGGTCCTGAGTAGTCTTGGGTTCAATCCCGGGCTCGGGATCTTTCTGTGTGGAGTTTGCATGTTCTCCCCGTGACTGCTTGGGTTCCCTCCGGGTATTCCGGCTTCCTCCCACTTCCAAAGACATGCACCTGGGGATAAGTTGATTGGCAACACTAAATTGGCCCTAGTGTGTGAATGTTGTCTGTCTATCTGTGTTGGCCCTGCGATGAGGTGGCGACTTGTCCAGGGTGTACCCCGCCTTCCGCCCGATTGTAGCTGAGATAGGCTCCAGCGCCCCCCGCGACCCCAAAGGGAATAAGCGGTAGAAAATGGATGGATGGACGGTAATGTGTTAATAATTTCACACATAAGTCACTCCTGAATATAAGTCGCACCCCCGGCCAAACGATGAAAAAAACTGCGACTTATAGTCCGAAAAATACGGTAAGTATAGTTAAGGCATTTAAAACAATATTTGAAGCCATTATCAATATACTAATATTGATAATGGCTTCAAATATTGCCGCTTCACCACATTTCTGATTTTTTTAAATGTAGCATTTTCAAGTATTAAAAAATAAGAATGGCTAAAAAAAAACAACCTTAATATTACAGTATTATTGGCCACTAGAGGAGGCCAAACCAATCAGAGCACCATGTGCAGAATGGTGGCCAATGATTGGCTCAGCTTTAGGCAGCATTGCTATATTGAAACATAATAATGTAAAGATGGCTATTTCATGTCTCTCATAATGTTGAACATATTTAGAAGGTGGTAAACAGGCTTTTTAATGCTCAAGCTATGAAAATATTTAACTTTTAAATAAAGATTCTAATTTATCGCCGTCATGTCCGGAGCCAGTTGACAGTGGTAAACAACTTTATTGGCATTTGGATTATTGCCATTATCTCTATTTTATTCACTTTTATTCATCATTTTTAACATGATGTTGTTTTATTGTCTATTTTATCCTTCAAGATTTGCCTTACCGCTGTGTATTGAGCTTTTAATTATGGCTTCTAGCACATGTTTACATCATCCTGGCTGCACTATCAGCTGTTTAGGACTTTGGGGATTATAACAATTATACTTTACCATTGATAAGGTACACAAAATGGACCTAGACGGAAGGCTACAGAAATGTCTCTCAAAAAGGTACACCGCCATATTCTTTTAGGTGCTCCGTTTTAATGGTCAGGTATTCATTTGTCAAAATATGCTTCTTATTATGGCTGTGGTTTGTTTTGTTGGCAATATTTACCTCCACAAGACCGCATCATATCAAGAGGTTTTGTCTTAGTAAAGAAGGTGTCCAAATGATGTTATTTTGAAGAGCCATTCATTGTTGTCGTTGTAAAAGTATACAGTTTTGAGACTGCGCTTGTATCTTGGATCTTATTACACTATGTTGACGTACTTAATGAAGTGACCGGTGAGTTTGCATGTATCTACAAAGTGAGGCTTTAATATTTAATGGTGGGAAGAAAAACATTGGCACCGGAGAGGAAAGTTAGATTGACCGAAGAAAGTGTTCTTGTTATCCTTAAATCTCATTATATTTTATTTTTCAACTGCACCCACCCCTTTGAACTTGCTTAGTGATCCATCCTGCATGCTGTCACCTCATACTTTGCTCATTGTTAAGTTAACTAATGCACACAAGTAGATATAAAAGCTTACTTTCAACTGGGGGGGGGGGGGGGGGGGACCTGAGTCCACCTGAATTTCGGGAGATTTTCGGGAGAAAATTTGTCCCGGGAGGTTTTCGGGAGAGGCGCTGAATTTCGGGAGTCTCCCGCAAAATCCGGGAAGTTTGGCAAGTATGAGTGGGCCGGACTGGTAAAATCATGGTCTGATAACTTAAAAATAAAAACAACTTCAGATTGTTTTCTTTGTTTAAAAAAAGACCAAGCACATTCTAGAAATGTACAAACCATAATGTTATTTTTTTTACACTTATATGTTGCGGTAATAGTATTCTATTTTCATTTGTCGTTATTTATACTTTCTGAATAAATGATGTGATAATAATTGGTGGATTTGAGTCTGGCAGAGTTCTAAAATGCTCCCATTAGTGTTATTTTTTTAAATGTATCAAAAGATGAAATGAATAATAATATCCAAATGAAATTACAAGATGTTATTAATGTAATGTACTCATTTTCCTCAACTGATGTACTAACATCATATAGTTATTCTGTCCATATGGAGCATCATCTACAACAGTGTTTTTCAACCACTGTGGCGCGGCACACTAGTGTACCGTGAGATATTGTTTGGTGTGCCGTGGGAAATTATGTAATTTCACCTATAAATGGTCCAAAAAATATTTTTGCAAACCAATAATTATAATCCGCAAATAATGTGCCGTTGTAGAGCTCAGCAGAGCTACCATGTAATACTCTTCCATATTTAGGGGCGGCATGGCGTAGTGGGTAGAGCAGCCGTGCCAGAAACCTGAGGGTTGCAGGTTCGCTCCCCGCTTCTTACCATCCAAATCGCTGCCGTTGTGTCCTACGGCAGGACACTTAACCCTTGCCCCCGGTGCCGCTCACACTGGTGAATGAATGATGAATGATAGGTGGTGGTCGGAGGGGCCGTAGGCGCAAACTGGCACCCATGCTTCCGTCAATCTACCCCAGGGTAGCTGTGGCTACGAAAGTGGCTTACAACCACCAGGTATGAATGAATGATGGGTTCTCACTTCTCTGTGAAGCGCTTTGAGTGTCTTGTGAAGCGCTTTGAGTGTCTAGAAAAGCGCTATATAAATCTAATCCATTATTATTATTATCAGTAGGTGGCAGCAGGTAGCGAATTGCTTTGTAAAAATACTTTAAGACAAGAGAATTAAAGATGCATGGATGGTAATGGTTTGAATTCGGTTCGAACAATTGCGTCAGGTATTTGATGAGAACGACTGTATATTGTCAATATAGACCATGGGTCTAAACATTTTTAATTCTTTATTATTATTATTTTAAATCTGTCCTTTCTAATCCATTTTCTACCGCTTGTTACTCTCAGTGTCTCCTTGTCGCTCAGGCAAATCATCCATCCATCCATCCATTTTCTACCGCTTGTCCCGTTCGGGGTCACAAAAATGCATTTCCCCATCGATAACGACATCATCGCGCTCGGAATATATATATATATATATATATATATATATATATATATATATATATATATTAGGGCTGTGAATCTTTGGGTGTCCCACGATTCGATTCAATATCGATTCTTGGGGTCACGATTCGATTCAAAATAAAAAAAAACTTCAATTCAACACGATTCTCGTTTCAAAAACATTTTTTCCCCGATTCTAAACGATTCTCTATTCATTCAATACATAGGATTTCAGCAGGATCTACCCCAGTCTGCTGACATGTAAGCAGAGTAGTAGATTTTTGTAAAAAGCTTTTATAATTGTAAAGGACAATGTTTTATCAACTGATTGCAATAATGTCCATTTGTTTTAACTATTAAATGAACCAAAAATATGACTTATTTTATCTTTGTGAAAATATTGGACACAGTGTGTTGTCAAGCTTATGAGATGCGATGCAAGTGTAAGCCACTGTGACACTATTGTTTTTTTAATATAATTTTTATAAATGTCTAATGATAATGTCAATGAGGGATTTTAAATCACTGCTATGTTGAAATGGTAACTAATATTGATACTGTTGTTGATAATATTCATTTTTGTTTCACTACTTTTGGTTTGTTCTGTGTCGTGTTTGTGTCTCCTCTCAATTGCTCTGTTTATTGCAGTTCTGAGTGTTGCTGGGTCGGGTTTGGTTTTGGAATTGGATTGCATTGTTATGGTATTGCTGTGTATTGTTTTGTTGGATTGATTAATTTAAAAAAATAAAAAATAAAAAAAATAAAAAAATAAAAAATCGATTTAAAAAAAATTAGAATCGCATAACGTGAGAATCGCGATTCGAATTCGAATCTATTTTTTCCCACACCCCTAATATATATATATATATATAGCCTGGCCGCCAGCCAAGTTTTTTTTAACCCGATGCATCCCCCGAGTCAAAAAGTTTGGGGACCCCTGATATAGACTGTTGAGTTTCGTTTTCAACATGTTCTGCTAGTGGTGTGCCTCTGGATTTTTTCAATGAAAAAAATGTCCCTTGGCTCAAAAAAGGTTGAAAAACACTGATCTACAACAAAACTTGTGAATTTGGACTCCTTTCATTAATCTCACACGAAGTTAGAAGGGGATACACATTATTTCAGCATATTTATGTGCGCCCAGAAAATGTGTCCTCACAGTCATAAGAACAACACGAAATGTGCAGATTACCAAAAGCCTTTCTGGGGGGTTTAAATGTCACAGGTTACATCACCAACAACATCTTAGACAATCAAGGCATGAATATAACGATCCACATTTTGTACACTATCACTAATAAGCAGCATAAGTATGTAGTGTCCAAACACAGAAGTGTTGCCTCTATCTTAACACGGCACAAAGCTCCGCCCTCTCTGAAGGGGAAACAAAGAATTGCTGTTGCGACATCCAGTGGACACATTTTCTTTCATTCAAATACTTGGCAAACTCATTTTAATACTTGGCCAACTCATCTCGCGGGCCGGATACAACCTGTTAGTGGGCCGTACGTTTGCCACCCCTGACCTACGTAGATCCGCAGCGTGACATTTTTAGCCAGCTGTCAGTCTGACACTGCAAAGGTGAAGCAACAAACTCCTTCCAAAATGGACGAGGCTCCCAGGCTCCTTTGAGACAGCAGATGTTCTAAACAGATGTTGTGGCTATGTGGGCAGCGAGTCTAACGGGTGTGTGAGCGCGGCACAAACCAAAAAATCCATCATGGATTTCAATGTTGTTTCACTTCTTTTACAAAATCTCGCCTAAATTTCAATATCAGAAATGTGCTCCTCAGGTTGAACTAAACTTCCATCTTGCACAAGCAAACCTGCAAAACATGTCAGCGTTTCAACATTACCGTCATGTCGCCTTGTTGTGGAGCTCAACCCATTCATTTGCATTTGGCCCTGTCAATGTTCTCCCAAACTTACCCCTTCTCTAAGTATAAGGAGTGATTGCTGTTTTTTTATGGAGGGAAGGCCCACTAGTGATTTTGGAGAGGCCCACCCAAGTAAGATCAAGGGAATGTTTCTGTCTTTCGCCCTCTCCTAAACATACGCCCCGGCGTAATTCAAATAACCTTGGACATCTGCACATTAACCCTCAAATTAGAGTTTCGCCTGGATGTTTTTAGCACGCTGGCACACCAAAGTAGTGTTTATGAAAGGCTGAAAATACTTACTGTCCAAACGCTGAGGCTGTGCTGGAGCACAGTGCTGCTGGCCTGCCTGAGCTCAGTTTTACTGACTTGCACCACTGAGAAAAGTCAAACACACTAAACTAATGATGATGTATACGCGCATAAATACCGTATTGGCGCATAAATCCCCTTCATGTGAATTCTTAATTTTACCAAGACACGATAGTACCTCAGCTTATGGTTCTGTGACAAAGTGCTTAACTCAAAACATCCATCCATCCATCCATCTTCTTCCGCTTATCCGAGGTCGGGTCGCGGGGGAAGCAGCCTACGTAGGGAAGCCCAGACTTCCCTCTCCCCAGCCACTTCGTCCAGCTCTTCCCGGGGGATCCCGAGGCGTTCCCAGGCCAGCCGGGAGACATAGTCTTCCTAACGTGTCCTGGGTCTTCCCCGTGACCTCCTACCGGTCGGACGTGCCCTAAACACCTGACCAGATGCCCGAACCACCTCATCTGGCTCCTCTCGATGTGGAGGAGCAGCGACTTTACTTTGAGCTCCCCCCGGATGACAGAGCTTCTCATCCTATCTCTAAGGGAGAGCCCCGCCACCTGGCGAAGGAAACTCCTTTCGGCCGCTTGTACCCGTGATCTTGTCCTTTCGGTCATAACCCAAAGCTCATGACTATAGGTGAGGATGGGAACGTAGATCGACCGGTAAATTGAGAGCTTTGCCTTCCAAAGACTATAAAAATGGACCCGTTACCTCCCTGGTTGGCACTCAGCATCAAGGGTTGGAATTGGGGGTTAAATCACCAAAAATGATTTCCGGGCGCGGCCACCACTGCTGCCCACTGCTCCCCTCACCTCCCAGGGGGTGATTAAGAGTGATGGGTGAAATGCAGAGAATAATTTCACCACACCTGGTGTGTGTGTGTGACAATCATTGGTACTTTAACTTTAACTTTAATGTCTGCCATTTAGATACTATTTTAACAGCCTGGCTGGCATTAGTCTCACTCTGCTTCGGTCTGGTGCAGACTGGCAGTGATACGCTCAAACTGCTTCGCCACGTTTTTGTTGCTTTCTTTTTTTTAACTCACTGAATATCATCAACTTTTTCTCAGTACTATCCTTCACACTCGCGTTCATCCTTCCCATGGTTGGAAAAATCTAAGTTATTTCCATCTCCAGCTGTAAGCTAATGCTGGCGAGTAAGACCAAATATTTTGGGCGGATCTTACAGGGGTCACTGTGATTTTTTCCACGCCAACTAATGTAAAACTGTGAACTAACTGTAAGTAAAATTTTTGCTTGCAACTTAAAGCATAACAATTAGCCAAGAGACAGCTCTTATCTTAATACACTCTTACGTTTAGGCACCAGTGTATGTCAGACAATTCTATGCTTTCAAGTTTGTGGTAGACATTTTTTTGGGCCGTATTATTTATGAAAAATCTGGTGAGCTCGTCTGTTTTATAGCCACGCGGTTTTTAGTTCAAATTTCGACTTGGAACTACTTGTTCTCCTCAAATCCCCAAAACATGCATGTTAGGTCAATGAGAGACTCTAAATTGTCCAAAGATGTGAATGGTTGTCTATATGTGTCCTGTAAGTAGCTACAAAAAGGGTAGCCTCTTGACCACACACAGCTGGGATAGTCTCCAGCTCACCCGTGACCCTTATTTATAATAAAACTTCACAAGTGTTTAGACCAGGGGTGTCAAACTCATTTTAGCTCAGGGGCCGCATGAAAGAAAATCTGTGCACACGCAGGCCTGACTGTTAAAATCATGGCATTAAAACTAAAAAATGAAGACAACTTCAGATTGTTTTTTTTGTCTTACAAACCCCGTTTCCATATGAGTTGGGAAATTGTGTTAGATGTAAATATAAACGGAATACAATGATTTGCAAATCCTTTTCAACCCATATTCAATTGAATGCACTACAAGGACAAGATATTTGATGTTCAAACTCAGAAACTTTTTTGCAAATAATAATTAACTTAGAATTTCATGGCTGCAACACGTGCCAAAGTAGTTGGGAAAGGGCATGTTCACCACTGTGTTACATGGCCTTTCCTTTTAACAACACTCAGTAAACGTTTGGGAACTGAGGAGACACATTTTTTAAGCTTCTCAGGTAGAATTATTTCCCATTCTTGCTTGATGTACAGCTTAAGTTGTTCAACAGTCCGGGGGTCTCCGTTGTAGTATTTTAGGCTTCTTAATGCGCCACACATTTTCAATGGGAGACAGGTCTGGACTACAGGCAGGCCAGTCTAGTACCCGCACTCTTTTACTATGAAGCCACGTTGATGTAACACGTGGCTTGGCATTGTCTTGCTGAAATAAGCAGGGGCGTCCATGGTAACGTTGCTTGGATGGCAACATATGTTGCTCCAAAACCTGTATGTACCTTTCAGCATTAATGGCGCCTTCACAGATGTGTAAGTTACCCATGTCTTGGGCACTAATAAACCCCCATACCATCACAGATGCTGGCTTTTCAACTTTGCGCCGGATGGTTCTTTTCCTCTTTGGTCCGGAGGACACGACGTCCACAGTTTCCAAAAACAATTTGAAATGTGGACTCGTCAGACAACAGAACACTTTTCCACTTTGTATCAGTCCATCTTAGATGAGCTCAGGCCCAGCGAAGCCAACGGCGTTTCTGGGTGTTGTTGAACGGTTTTCGCCTTGCATAGGAGAGTTTTAACTTGCACTTACAGATGTAGCGAACAACTGTAGTTACTGACAGTGGGTTTCTGAAGTGTTCCTGAGCCCATTTGGTGATATCCTTTACACACTGATGTCGCTTGTTGATGCAATACAACCTGAGAGATCGAAGGTCACGGGCTTAGCTGCTTAAGTGCAGTGATTTCTCCAGATTCTCTGAACCCTTTGATGATATTACGGACCGTAGATGGTGAAATCCCTAATTCCTTGCAATAGCTGGTTGAGAAAGGTTTTTCTTAAACTGTTCAACAATTTGCTCACGCATTTGTTGACAAAGTGGTGACCCTCGCCCCATCCTTGTTTGTGAATGACTGAGCATTTCATGGAATCTACTTTTATACCCAATCATGGCACCCACCTGTTCCCAATTTTCCTGTTCACCTGTGGGATGTTCTAAATAAGTGTTTGATGAGCATTCCTCAACTTTATCAGTACTTATTGCCACCTTTCCCAACTTCTTTGTCACGTGTTGCTAGCATCAAATTCTAAAGTTAATGATTATTTGCAAAAAAAAAAAATGTTTATCAGTTTGAACATCAAATATGTTGTCTTTGTAGCATATTCAACTGAAAATGGTTTGAAAATGATTTGCAAATCATTGTATTCCGTTTATATTTACATCTAACACAATTTCCCAACTCTATGGAAACGGGGTTTGTACTTTGGCCAAAAATAGAACAAACACATTCTGAAAATATTACAATAAAAATATAGAAAAAAATACCGGCAACGGTAAAGTTTAGATCCATGAAGGAAGAAGAAAGTGAATGAATGTTTATAACTGAATATGTTTACATATGCATAAACATTTTTTTACTTTAGAATTTTTTTTTTTAATGAATCAAGTAACGTTTATGACAACCTTTTTCCAAAACACAATACAGAATGTGAGATACACTATATTGCCAAAAGTATTTGGCCACCCATCCAAATGATCAGAATCAGGTGTCCTAATCACTTAGCCCGGCCACGGGTGTACACAATCAAGCACTTAGGCATGGAGACTGTTTCTACAAACATTTGTGAAAGAATGGGCCGCTCTCAGGAACTCAGTGATTTCCAGCGTGGAACTGTCACAGGATGCCACCTGTGCAACAAATCCAGTCGTGAAATTTCCTCGCTCCTAAATATTCCAAAGTCAACTGTCGGCTTTATTATAAGAAAATGGAAGAGTTTGGGAACAACAGCAACTCAGCCACGAAGTGTTAGGCCTTGTAAACTGACAGAGAGGGGTCAGATGTTTGGAGGTTGCATTTCGGACTGCATTGTTCCGAGTGTGAAATTTGGTAGAGGAGGAATTATGGTGTGGGGTTATTTTTCAGGAGTTGGGCTTGGCAACTTAGTTCCAGTGAAAGGAACTTTGAATGCTCCAGGATACCAAAACATTTTGGACAATTCCATGCTCCCAACCTTGTGGGAAAAGTTTGGAGCGGGCCCTTTCCTCTTCCAACATGACTGTGTACCAGTTCACAAAGCAAGGTCCATAAAGACATGGATGACAGAGTCTGGTGTGGATGAACTTGACTGGCCTGCACAGAGTCCTGACCTGAACCCGATAGAACACCTTTGGGATGAATTAGAACGGAGACTGAGAGCCAGGCCTTCTCAACCAACACCAGTGTGTGACCTCACCAATGCGCTTTTGGAAGAATGGTCGAAAATTCCTATAAACACACTCCGCAACCTTGTGGACAGCCTTCCCAGAAGAGTTGAAGCTGTAATAGCTGCAAAAGGTGGACCGACATCATTTTGAACCCTGCGGGTTAGGAATGGGATGGCACTTCAAGTTCATATGTGAGTCAAGGCAGGTGGCCAAATACTTTTGGCAATATAGTGTATAACAGGATAATGCATACATGTATCATTTGTTTTCAAAACGGTTACAAAAAAGTGGGACACCAAAAATTTACTGTGGGACCCCATTTTAAAAAAACCTAGTGCCAACACTGATGGAATGTTGGTGCGTGCAAAACAGCGGCAATACGGGCCGGTTCTATAATAATCAAATATCATTACGGGAGCCTTAGACAATTCATTCGTAGGTCAAATTGACTTTGACACCCCTGGTTTAGACGGTGCTGCAATTTAGTACAACAGCACTCATTACTGGCCAAGAATGTGTTGCTTGACAGAATTCAAAGGACTTATGGGAATTATTTGTTTCTTCTTTTACAAGTCAGTGAAAAAAATTGTCGTTAGGGCGTGAGTAAGTTAACCTGTGTGCTGTGTGGAGTTCCTTTACATGCACAGTAAAGAAAAGTAAAACAGCCAAGTTAAATATTTCAACACCCCAAATTTGATAAAACATGTGCATCACGATGAGAAGTGTGCAGATAAACTGTTGCTGAAAAGACAACCGGCTTTCAGTCCACTGTTGTTATTGGAAGAGCAACCAACTTAGACTGCTCTGCTTGGCAGTCACAGCAAATACTGTACGTTCATGCTCCTCCAACAAGTGTGGACTGTGGCGAGCAAAAGGGCTCTTCAGCTCAGCCTCCATTATTATCCATGAAAGCAGAAGGACAGCTGAGAAGGCTAAAATGTTAATCTTTCTGAAGAATAATCTGCCCCTCATGTTGAAGTGATTATATATTAAATGTGAGCGCCTTAAGAGGACAGGCACTGTTTTCCATTGTACATTTTCAAGTGGATCTGCTATTATTTGTATGTTAAATTATTATCATTATTTAGGTTGAGTTTCGTTTGTGATGTACAGGCCAAATTGAGTATTTATAAAATGTTTAATATTTGAAAGGTGCCCAATCAAAATTGTATTAAAAGCTTTGCACATTTAACATTGAAATAAAAAGTAGCAGTATTGTATGAGCTATTTTATGTACTGCACATATTAAGCAAAGCGCATGCATACAATTATATTACTAACTATCTAAAAATGAGAAAAGACAGTATCAAACATGAATTAGTGGTATCAAAGTATATATTGAGTATCACCCACTACAAGAAGTACCATATGGGGCCTAATTATTGGACCTTTGCACATGTGCCCTCTAAATTATGGAGGATCAGAGAGGACAAAATAAAATAAACAAAATACAACTTTCAATAGTTACTTAAATGTGTCATTAGTTATGATTTGAATTACATATTAAATGTTATTAAATGTGTCATTATTAATTTGTAAAATTGGAATACTTTTTTAATACAATTTTAATAATGTATTTAAAATTTACATGATTAAATAATGAAATCAATAATAAATTAAATTGTGAAATGATCAATTAAATCATGAAATAATTAAATCAATAATAAATTCCATTCATCCATCCATCTTCTTCTGCTTATCCAAAGTCGGGTCGCGGGGGCAGCAGCCTAAGCAGAGAAGCCCAGACTTCCCACTCCCCAACTTCGTCCAGCTCCCAGGTGTTCCCATGCCAGCTGGGAGACATAGTTTCTCCAACGTGTCTTGGGTCTTTCCCGTGGCCTCCTACTGGTAGACGCGCCCGAAACACCTTCCCAGAGAGGCGTTCGGTGGGCATTCTGACCAGATACCCAAATCACCTCGTCTGGTTGCTCTCAATGTGGAGGAGCAGCGACTTTACTCGGAGCTCCTCACAAATGACAGAGCTTCTCACCACTCGACGGAAGGAAACTCCTTTCGGCCGTTTGTAACCGTGATCTTGTCCTTTCAGTCATAACCAAAAGCTCATGACCATAGGTGAGGATGGAAACGTAGATCGAACAGTAAATTGAGAGCTTTGCCTTGCGGCTCAGCTCCTTTTTTACCACGACAGACAGATACAGGGTCCGCATACCTGCGGACGTCGCACAGATCCGCCTGACGATCTCAAGACCCACTCTTCCCTTACTCGTGAACAAGACCCTAAGGTACTTGAACTCCTCCACCTGCGGCAGGATCTCGTCCCCAACCTGGAGATGGCACTCCACCCTTTTCCGGGCGAGAACCATGGACTTGGACTTGGAAGTGCTGATATTTCATCCCAGTCGCTTCACACTCAGCTGCAAACCGATCCAGTGAGAGCTAAAAACCCTGGTAAGATGAAGACAGCAGGACCACATCATTCATGAAAAGCAGAGACCTAATCCTGCAGCCAACAAACGGGATCCCTTCAACGCCCTGACTGCACCTAGATAATCTGTCCATAAAAATTGAAAACAAAAATTGGTGACAAAGGGCAGCCCTGGTGGAGTCCAACCTTTACTGGAAACTTGTCTGACTTACTGCTGGCCTTGCGAACCAAGCTCTGACACTGATCATACAAGGCGGTATGATACCACATACTCTCATGCACTCTCTACAGGACCTCCCGAGGGACACGGTAGAATGCCTTCTGCAAGTACACAAAACACATGTAGACTGGTTGAGCAAACTCCCATACACCCTAAAGGATCCTGCCGAGAGTGTAGAGCTGGTCCACAGTTCCATGACCAGGCCGAAAACCACACTGCTCCTCCTGAATCCGAGATTTGACTATCCGGCGTAGCCTCCTCTCAAGTACACCTGAATAGACCTAACCGGGGAGGCTGAGGAGTGTGAGCCCACGATAATTGGGACACACCCTCCGGTTCCACTTTTTAAATAGAGTAACCACCACCCCAGTCTGCCAATTCAGAGGCACCACCCCCGATGTCCACACAATGTTACAGAGTCTTGTCAACCAAGACAGCCCCACAGCATCCAGAGCCTTAAAGAACTCCGGGCGGGTCTCATTCGCCCCCGAGGCCTTGCCACTGAGGAGCTTCTTAACTATCTCGGCAACCTCAGCCCCAAAAATAGGAGAGCCCACCACAGAGTCCCCAAGCATTCATTTCATCAATGGAAGACGTGTAGGTGAGATTTAGGAGGTCCCCGAAGTATTCCTTCCACCGAGCCACAACATCCCCATTCCAGGTCAGCAGCACACCGCCACCACTATACACAGTGTTGCAATTACACTGCTTCCCCCTCGTGAAGCGGCTGATGGTGGTCCTAAATCACTTCAAAGCAATCAGGAAGTTGTTCTCAATGGCTTCTCCAAACTCCTCTCATGTCCGAGTTTTTGCCTCTGCAACCGCCAAAGCTGCACACCACTCGGCTTGTCGGTACCTGATATCTGTTCCTGTGGTCCCATGAGCCAAAAGGACCCAATAGGTCTCCTTCTTCAGCTTGACGGCATCCCTCACTACTGGTGTCCACTGGTAACATTGTCCCTCACTACTGGTTCTGGGATTACCGCCACGGCAGGCACCGACCACCTTGTGGCCACAGTTTCGATCGACTGCCTTGACAATAGAGGCACGTAACATGGTCCACTGGGAGTCAATGTCCAGCGCCTTCCTCAAAACATGTTGAAAGTTCTTCTGGAGGTGGATATTGAAACTCTCTGACGGGAGACTCTGCCAGACGTTCCCAGCATATCTTCACTATGCGTTTGGGCCTGCCAGGCCTGTCCAGCATTCTCCCCCACCATTGGAGCCGACAGTGAAAGTTGCTCCCCTCTTTTCACCCGAGTGTCAACAACATGAGACCGCAAATCCGATGATACAACCACAAAGATGATCATCGAACTGCAGCCCAGGGTATCTTGGTGCCAAGTGCACATATGGACACCCTTATGTTTGAATATGGTGTTCGTTATGGACAATCTGTGATGAGCACAAAAGTCAAATACCAAAACACCAATCTGGTTCAGATCCAGTTGGCCGTTCCTCCCAATCACGCCTCTCCAGGTCTCACTGTCGTTGCCAACGTGAGCATTGAAGTCCCCCAGTAGAAAAGGGGAATCACCTGAGGGAGAACTATCCAGTACTCCCTTTAGGGACTCCAAAAAGGGCGGGTCTTCTGAACTACCAGTCAGTCAGGGCCCGTCCCCCACCTGGAGACGAAGGGAAGCTACCCTCTCGTCCACAGGGCAAAACGCCAACGTACAGGCTCTGAGCCCCCTGCTCTCGTCACACCGGCGGCAACACCAGAGTGGAAGAGGGTTCAGCTCCTCTCGAAAAAAGCTCTTGTCGTGCATCATAGTGAGCCCAACTAGATCCAGCCGGAACTTCTCCACCTCGTGCACCAGTTCAGGCTCACCCTCCCTACCGAGGTGACTTTCCTTGTCCCAAGAGCTAGCTTCTGCAGTCGACGATAGGATCGCCAAGGGCCCTGCCTTCGACTGCCGCTCAGCTCGCAAAACACCCAACCTCTATGGCCCCTCCTATGGGTGGTGAGCCCAATGGAGGGGGTACCCACGTTGCACGCTGGGGGAAGTTCCGGTCACCAGGTGCTCGCCATCGAGCCCCACATCCAGGCCTGGCTCCAAAGGGGGGCCCGGTGACTCGCGTCCGGGCAAGGAAAAACTGTGTTCCAGTTGTTGTTTTTTTCATAGAAGTCTTTGGACTGCTCTTTCTCTGGTCCCTACCATGAATTGATTAACATGGACCCCGACTTAAACAAGTTGAAAAACGTATTTGGGTGTTACCATTTAGTGGTAATTGTACGGAATATGTACTGTACTGTGCAATCTACTAATAAAAGTTTCAATCAATCAAAAAACTCACCTAGGACCTGTTTGTCATGAGAGACCCTAACAGGGACATAGAGGCCCCAGACAACATAGCTCATAGAATCATTGGGACACACAAATTCTTGTACCACGATAAGATAGCAGCTCAGAGAGGAGCAATAATTAATTAAATCTCAAAATATTTAAATCATGAAATAATTTATGAAATCAATAATTAATTAAATTGTGAAATAATCGAACCATTAAATAGTAATAAAACAATTAAATATTGAATTGAATGAATAATTTAATCATATAATTATTGGACGATTTAATTATTTCACTTTGTGATTCATTCACAATTTAATGAGTTATCGATTTAATCATTTCATGATTTAATGCAGGAGTCCCGAAACTACGACCCGTGGGCCAGTAAAGGCCCGCCAGCATCTAGAGCAGACCTGGGCATTCTGCGGCCCGCGGGCCACATCCGGCCCTTTGTGCGTCCCTGTCTGGCCCGCGTGAGGCCAATCATAAATTACAAAACACATTTTAAAAAGTATCTATGTCGAGTGTGCAATACAACGGTGCTGCTTTTGTTTTGAAAAGCGTTATTTGTATTACTTCCGTGTGGACGTATACTCGTGCGTGATTGTGAGTGAATGTGAACAGCGGCAATCACAAATTACAAAATACATTTTAAAAAACATCTATGTCGTGCGTGCAATACAACTGTGCTGCTTTTATTTTGAAAAGTGTTATTTATGGGCGTATGTCCGTGTGTAACCTGTGAGTGAAGGTGCACAGCGACAAGTGATGCCCGGTTACCACCTTTATGTCAGCTTACGCTAAAAAAAGAAAAGTTGATGACGAATGCCGTGTTTTCAACAAGATATGGACTGCCAAGTATTTCTTTACAGAGATGAAAGGTAAAGCCGTGTGCTTAATCTGTGGTACATAGGTTGCTGTGTTTAAAGAATATAATTTGAATCGCCACTACACGATGAAGCACGAGGAAAAATACCGGAATCTGTCTGATGAAGCGCGCCCAAGGGAGGCTGATGAGTTGATGGTAAAACTGCAAACCCAACAAGGACTTTTTGCCAAATTTCACACCCCCAGATATGCAGCCGTCAGGACAAGTTTCGTAATTTCTCACAAAATCGCCAGAAAAAATAAGGCGTTTTCTGACGGAGAGTTTATTAAGGAGTGCTTTTTGGACTCTGTTGCGCTGATATGCCCGGAGAAGAGGGGCGCATTTGAGAACGTGTCACTCTCCCTACGCACTGTAACGAGGCGGGTTGAGACCATCGCTGGAAACTTGGAGCTTCAGCTGTAGAACAGAACGGCCGACTTTGACTGTTTTTCGCTGGCTTTGGATGAGAGCTGCGATGTACGTGACACCGCCCAGCTGCTCATCTTCTTACGTGGTATAACTGCAGACTTTCAAATCACAGCAGCCATGCAGTCAATTAAAGAGACAACCACAGGTAATGACTTGTTTACATAGGTAAATGCGTGTTTGGACAGGTTAGGACTGAAATGGGACAAGCTGGCAGGTGTGACAACAGATGGTTGTCCAAATCTGACGGGGAAAAATGTTTGAGAAATTGACATTTTTGCATTGTATTATACATCAGGAAGTGTTGTGTAAGACAGTGTTAAAAATAAAACCATCAAAAGCAATCTGCTTTTGTATAAAGTTAAGTTAGGTTAAATTACATTATTATTATTATTATTAGTTATCTTACGGTATATCACAAATAATTTGAGCAAAATGTAATTGAAATATTGTCGGTGTGGCCCTCCAGCAGTGCTCGGGTTGCTCATGCGGCCCCCGGTAAAAATTAATTGCGATATATATATATATATATATATATATATATATATATATATCATCTATGTATCATATATCATCTGGCCCTAAGTGAGACTGGGACCAATCTGCAAGACAGCAGAGACTTGACTTTGCAGTCCCTATTTTGTAAATAATGGATGAGAGAAGAAGTCAGACATCCAAGAGGGTCTTTTAGTTTCTGTCCACCGCAACCCCCTGCCATTTCCCCTCGCTGCACCCTCCTTCCCTTACAGCCATTACACAGGGAGACAGAAAAGAAATGAACTTCCCCGGTGCCGTCTCAATGGCCTTCAAACCTCAAAGGGTGTTGTCATAGTAATGGAAGGCAGTGGAAATAATGGCTGCTTTGCCACATTGCCAGGTTACCAGGCCTGCTAGCTGTGCGCTCGCTGGAACAAAACATCAGGGTCCTGAAAGAGAGAGTCGGGCTGGTGTAGATATAAGGAAGGTTTTGTGTGTGTTACGTGACATCTGTGTTGTTTGTGTGCGTCTACAAATTACAATGCAGACTTCTCCTGAAGCAAGCACAAAGGATTTTATTTTTAGGATGCATATAAATATGAAAATTATTTATTGTTGTTGCACAAAAAATACCTTTTTCTTCCTGTTCTGCATATTTCCAATTCATTAATGAGGATGTTCGGTTGAGGGATTTGTGCTGCACATTCTGATACTGATCATATATAAGTGAGATTGGCCGATACCATTACAGATACCGATCACATGTACCAACTTTACATCATTCTATTGATTTATGGTGGGTGCTATTTACACTTTAACAACATCAAAAACAGTATTTAAACTAGTTCCTTATTTTCTTTGATTACATACAAATTTCTGAGCAAAACAGAGTCAGTAGTACACAAAGCCTAGACTACTTATTTAAATCATTTGGTTTTGCCCTCAAATTTCTCCTGTGTCCAGGGAATTATTGCCTAAATTTGGAAACATTAAGAAAAGCAACAAAGGATAAAAAAATAAACAAAAAAAAATCGACCTAATCACTCTAGTTTCGATCATATACTGATACTACATTCGGTGTCAACCCCACCAATTTATGGATCGATCTGCCCTCCTCCTACGTGACAATGCTGACACACCAACTGTTGCTTTAATTATCCTCCCTCTAAAGTTAAAGTTAAAGTTCCAATGATTGTCACACACACACTAGGTGCGGTGAAATTATCTTCTGCATTTGACCCATCCTCACAGGGGAGCAATGAGCAGCAGTGGTGGCCGCGCCCGGGAATCATTTGGTGACTTAACCCCCAATTCCAACCCTTGATGCTGAGTGCCAAGCAGGGAGGTAATGGGTCCCATTTTTATAGTCTTTGGTATGACTCGGCCAGGGTTTGAACTCACGACCTACCAATCTCAGGGCGGACACTCTAACCACAAGGCCACTGAGCAGGTGTCCCAAACTACGGCCCGCTAGCGTCCAAAATTCGGCCCGCGGGAAGTTAATTCTATTTTATTTTTTTAAATCTATCTGTCCAAATATTACTGTCTATCCCATCGATAATGTGATATCATCAGTGGCAAGTGCGCGCTCTTTCAGTCAATTAGTGCGTGAGGAATATATATATATATATATATATACATATATATATATATATATATATATATATATAGTCTTGTTCACGAATGAGGGAAGAGTGGATCGTGGGATCGACAGGCGGATCGGTGCGGCGTCTTCAGTAATGCGGACGCTGTATCGATCCGTTGTGGTGAAGAAGGAGCTGAGCCGGAAGGCAAAGCTCTCAATTTACCGGTTGATCTGCATTCCCATCCTCACCTATGGTCATGAGCTTTGGGTTATGACCGAAAGGACAAGATCACGGGTACAAGCGGCCGAAATGAGTTTCCTCCGCCGGGTGGCAGGGCTCTCCCTTAGAGATAGGATGAGAAGCTCTGTCATCCGGGGGGAGCTCAAAGTAAAGCCGCTGCTCCTCCACATCGAGAGGAGCCAGATGAGGTGGTTCGGGCATCTGGTCAGGATGCCACCCGAGCGCCTCCCTAGGGAGGTGTTTAGGGCACGTCCGACCGGTAGAAGGCCACAGGGAAGACCCAGGACACGTTGGGAAGACTATGTCTCCCGGCTGGCCTGGGAACGCCTCGGGATCCCCCGGGAGGAGCTGGACGAAGTGGCTGGGGAGAGGGAAGTCTGGGCTTCCCTGCTTAGGCTGCTGCCCCCGCGACCCGACCTCGGATAAGCGGCAGAAGGTGGATGGATGGATGGATGTATATATGTGTATACCTATATATGTATATGTGTATATATATATTTATATATATACAGCCCGGCCCCCGGCTAAATTGTTTTAGCCCAATGCGGACCCCGAGTCAAAAAGTTCGGGACTCTTATTAATTTACTTGTTAATATCTACTTACTTTCTGAGGTAATATTGTTCCATCCACACTTCTTAAACTCTACTAAGCACTACCATGCACTGTCAAGTGCGGCACCTTATATATAGACAAGTGTGTGCCTTTCCAAATCATTTCCAACCAAATGAATTTACCACAGGTGGACTTTAATTAAGCTGCAGGAACATCTCAAGGATGATCAGTTGAAACAGAATGCACCTGATCTCACTTTTACGCTTCATGGCAAAAGCTGTGACGACATTTGATTACTTAGTCTTTTATTTTTTTTTAAAAAGGGGGGAAAAATCTCTCTAAAAAAAGAAAACATTTTCACATTATCGTAAAGGGGTATTGTGTGTAGAATTTTGAGGACAAAAATGAATTTGTTCCATTTATTCCAAAATGTGGAATTATTTCCGGATGCACTGTATGCATTTGTTTGAGGTACAATATCTCTTCTATTCCTGAAGTGCTGCACACAAAACATTGCCAAAAACATGCACTCCTACTGTGTCACCTGTGCTATTATTGGTCTGATAAATCATTAGAGTAATTTCACCCAAAAGTTTCAACCCATTAGTCAGACTGACACTATTTCTCACACAGCTCAATGGACTGTAAAAAAACACCCAGAGTAACTTTAGGATGTTTAGTCGAATCGGCAATAAGGTTTGCACACATCTTTGACAAGCACATGTCTGTAAAATTAGAGCAAGATTGGTCAAAAAACATGGCTGCCATCAAGCAGGGGAAACTTGTGGGACTTGACTAATTGGCTATATGATTATACCAATAATATTTTTTTGTAAAATTATCCGTAATATATGTATGCTAGCGTGTCTTTTGGCAACCAGTTAGTTATTGTAACAATTATCAATGTTTTCATTTTGTGGTCTGTTGAGAAATTAAACGTAACCACACCTCTGCGGTAACTTTACTGCTATTCATTGACTTCTTAAAGGGGAACATTATCACCAGACCTATGTAAGCGTCAATATATACCTTGATGTTGCAGAAAAAAGACCATATATTTTTTTAACCGATTTCCGAACTCTGAATGAGTGAGTTTTGGCGAATTCAACGCCTTTCTAATATTCGCTCTCGGAGCGATGACGTCACAACGTGGCGTCACATCGGGAAGCAATCCGCCATTTTCTCAAACACCGAGTCAAATCAGCTCTGTTATTTTCCGTTTTTTCGACTGTTTTCCGTACCTTGGAGACATCATGCCTCGTCGGTGTGTTGTCGGAGGGTGTAACAACACGAACAGGGACGGATTCAAGTTGCACCAGTGGCCCAAAGATGCGAAAGTGGCAAGAAATTGGACGTTTGTTCCGCACACTTTACTGACGAAAGTTATGCTATGACAGGGAATGGCAAGAATGTGTGGATATCCTGCGACACTCAAAGCAGATGCATTTCCAACGATAAAGTCAAAGAAATCTGCCGCCAGACCCCCATTGAATCTGCCGGAGTGTGTGAGCAATTCAGGGACAAAGGCCCTCGGTAGCATGGCAAGCAATGGCGGCAGTTTGTTCCCGCAGACGAGCGAGCTAAACCCCCTATCGACCCTAGCTTCCCTGGCCTGCTGACATCAACTCCAAAACTGGACAGATCAGCTTTTAGGAAAAGAGTGCGGATGAGGGTATGTTACAGAATATATTAATTGATGAAAATTGGGCTGTCTGCACTCTCAAAGTGCATGTTGTTGCCAAATGTATTTCATATGCTGTAAACCTAGTTCATAGTTGTTAGTTTCCTTTAATGCCAAACAAACACATACCAATCGTTGGTTAGAAGGCGATCGCCGAATTCGTCCTCGCTTTCTCTCGTGTCGCTGGCTGTCGTGTCGTTTTCGTCGGTTTCGCTTGCATACGGTTCAAACCGATATGGCTCAATAGCTTCAGTTTCTTCTTCAATTTCGTTTTCGCTACCTGCCTCCACACTACAACCATCCGTTTCAATACATTCGTAATCTGTTGAATCGCTTAAGCCGCTGAAATCCGAGTCTGAATCCGAGCTAATGTCGCTATAGCTTGCAGTTCTTTCCGCCATGTTTGTTTGTGTTGGCTTCACTATGTGACGTCACAAGAAAATGGACGGGTGGTTAAAATCAGGCACTTTGAAGCTTTTTTTTAGGGATATTGCGTGATGGGTACAATTTTGAAAAAACTTCGAAAAATATAATAAGCCACTGGGAACAGATTTTTAATGGTTTTAACAATTCTGAAATTGTGATAATGTTCCCCTTTAAAATGACATATTTGTCATATTAACTGAATAATGTCAAAATCTTTAAAAAAAAAAAAAAAGGTTTTGATTCTGGTTCTTGTTCATTTAATTGCAAGAAGATGTGTTTATCTTTGCTGTGCCCCTCTTTCCTGCATTGGCAGCCTTAACAGCAGGGGTCAGAGGTCAGTGGGGGTTTATTTGTAGTCAGCGGGGGGTTAGTGTGTCTGGAAGCCGTTTCCTGCTCGGAGGCTCCTCCCCCAGGATCTGTTTATGTCCAAGATGTCAATAATGTCGTGTACAATGTACAAGGGGGAGAAATTAAACATCCAGGAAGTCCATTACCAAACTGTGGATCAATGAATGGGCAAGAGACCCAAGTCCCGACTGTCAATGCTGCCCTCTAGTGGAGAAGTGGAGCACAGCAACTCCAGAGTGACAGCTCCAGTATCAATCATTTCATGTGCTTGTGTGCTGCAGGTGTCTACATACTCATAGCTGTTGGAGCGGTGATGATGCTGGTGGGCTTCCTCGGCTGCTACGGAGCCATTCAGGAGTCTCAATGCCTGTTGGGGACGGTGAGAATTTAATTTACTTTTTGGCCCCAATAAATATGGACAGTTTAATAAATTGATACAGGCTTTCTTAATGGTAAGCGCTGCTTTCGGGTCCCAAATCTGAAACATGCTAGGGTCCTCATAATGTTGAGATAAAAACTCAATAAATCTGTCAAACTGGAGTTGAATTATGCATGTGTGTCTCTCTCTGCAGTTCTTTTTCTTTTTGATAATCCTCTTTGCCTGTGAAGTGGCTGCTGCCATCTGGGGCTTCATGAACAGAGACACAGTGAGGACACACATACACACACCATCTCCATCTCAACATTAGTGATTCGTGATTTAAAAAAAACAAAACAACTCATGTCGCTGCAGATCTCCAAGGAACTGATCAACTTCTACGACTCGGCGTACATCAAGGCTGTGGATGTGTCAGGCTCCCCCAGTAAAGACGCTGCCATTAAGGTGCTGGATGTCTTTCACACCACGGTAAGATCGAATCTTATCTAAATATACCAATATAAGACTCACGTTTGACTGGAAGAAAAATTATCATATTGACTTGGATATAAGACAACTACTGAATATAGGACAATGTATCATTTTCATCTTTCCTGAAATCTACTTTTTAAGGCGAAGTCTAAATCATGTTATCAATAATACAATAAAAAATAGGATACAAAGGTCCCTCTGTTATCGCTGTTAATTGGTTTCAGACACAATGGATAATTGATTTCTACAAAATAGGAATACTTAATTATGAATCTGATACTTTCATAGCTAGAGCCAAAAAAAAAACCCAAAAAACACATTTACGACCTTCTGATTATATATATATATATATATATATATATATATATATATATATATATATATATATTTTTTTTTTTTTTACTTAATCAATCCAACAAAATAATACACAATAATAGCATAATAATACAATTCCAATTCCAAAACCAAACCCAGCCCAGCAACATTCAGAATAGCAATCAACAGAGCAATTGAGAGGACATACAAACATGACACAAAACTATCCAAAAGTAGTCAAACAAAAATGAATAATATCAACAAAAGTATCAATATTGATAAGAATTCCAACATAGCAGTGATTACAAATCCCTCATTTACATTATCATCACAGTTATTTATAAAAAAAAATAAATAAAATAAAAACATTTAAAAAATGTGTCACAGTGGCTTACACTTGCATTGCATCTCATAAGCTTGACAAAACATTGTGTCCAATATTTTCCACAAAGATAAAAGGAGTCATATATGAATAGTTAAATCAAATTTAAATAATGGATCCCATATTCCAATATATGACTCATTATTATCTGAATTAAATGCAGTTTTTTCTACCGATATTATCTCCTTGGCTTGTGTATACCAGTCAGTATGAGTTGGACTATCAACAATTATCAATTTCTTTAATATTACCCTTTTTGGTATGATGCATATTGAAAGAAATGCATTTTTACTCTTTGATGACACATCACTAAATTGATGCAGATCACCAAGAATACACATTTGCAGTGTCATTGGGACGTTTATATTTAGGAATGTGATTTCTTCTTTTTTTGTTTTCCACCATAGCTCTTTTATTCTCTGACATTCCCACAACAAATGAACAAGAGTTCCCTCAGCTGCCCGACACTTCATACATAATTTGCTATCTACTGCACCAATTTTAAACAGCTGAGAAGATGTAAAATACAATCTATTCAAGATCTTAAATTGACTCAGCTTATTTTTAATGCTTTTTAAGGGCTGAATAGATTTTTCAGCATTATGAGACCCCTCTAAACAAGAACCTTTAGTCAACTTTACACTCTTTTAATCCAATATAGTAAAAGTTCCTGAGGCTGAGCCAATCAGTGGCCACGATACTAAACAGCGTGCTCTGATTGGTTTGGTTTCCTTTAGTGGCCAATACTACTGTAGTAATAATATATTTTTGTTTACTTAGTCACGTTTGTGCATAATATTGCGTAATTTAGGACGAAAAAAATTCTCGAGTATGCTTTAATAAATAAATAAATATAAAAATAAAAAATCTGCAATGTGGTGAAGCCACAATATTGCGATATGGCAAAGGACAACTGTATCATATTTTGTAGTTGCTGGACAGTTGTTTGAGGACTCTGCTTCATTGATCAGCATTATTATATTTTTTTTATCAAAGCTCATCTCTTGTTTGCTAACTTGCTAACAAACTTCAGGGCACTTTTTTTCCAACTGTGTAGCAGCTGGCATATGTGAAGAAAAGTAAATTGACGCCACCCTTTGGTTTACATGTAAAAAGGAACAGTAGTACCTCAATTTACGAGCCTAATTGTTTCTTTTGACAAAGCGCTTTTTTCAGACGTTCTTTTCATCTTTACTCGAATCATTATAACAATTTTATGCTGTATTTTTTGTTTTCCGATTGCGTAGTTGTATTGTAGTCAGCATGTGTACATATTTAGAAAAATGATAAAGAGTCTTGTCATTCATTCCAGCTGGACTGCTGTGGTAAAGGAGACGACACAGCGCTCTTCAAACAAGTTGCAAGCACTTTGTGTCCTAGAAAGTCTCCAGAAGATTTTCTGAGGTCTCAGGTAATACATGTTTGTTTTTATTTTTATCTTTTTTTTTTTAAATATATATATATACATGAGCTTTTTCCAAGGAATTTATTTGCTTTATGATTTTTGACTTGACCAACAATGACACCTTACAGCAGGGGAGTCAAACTAACTGGTAAAATCATGGCATAATAACTTAAAAATAAAGACAATTTCATACTGTGTTCTTGTTTTATTTTGGTCAAAAATAGAACAAGCACGTTCTGAAAATGTACATAACACAATAAATGACCTTGGCAAAACACTCAATGGAAATTCTAAGGAAAAAATTAATGCAGTTTCAAAAACATAATGAAGAACACAATGAACTTAGACTTTGTATATTTACAAAACCGTTAAACTTTGAGCACTTCCTGCTTAGGATTCTCATGTTGGCAGTTCACCCTTAAAGATGTGCTTGGAGAAGCAACCTAAAACCGCCGCATTGGTGACAGCTGCAACTGCCACAACACATTCATTTATCATCATTCAAATATTACAATAATAAAATATGAAGAAAACAATTATTAACGACACCATGGCTGAAATCAAGGTAACATAACTACAAACTTAACCATTTAAGCATACAACTAAATAGAAAAAACAACAAATGTAGAAACACACATTTTTACAATGGAGTTCAGGGTGAGCATCGTGCTGTCAACCAATTGCGAGCACTGCACGGAACTCTAACTATGAAGATGACGGTCATGTTGATTTAAGTCTTTGCATCTTATCGTTTCATTATTTTATCCGTTGAGTCGATAATTTACAATGAAAGGAGGTATATTTTGTCGCTACTGCACTAGTCTGCCACTATCTGTTTCCACCCACAACAGGAGCAGCTGATTGAAGTAGCGGCAGCCAATCTAGAGGGCGCTTATAGTCAGCTGACACGACATCTTTAAACTGTGTCATGTGTGATGTGGGTTACACTTGAATTGCTATTGCGACATCCAGTGGACGTATTTAGAACAGCATTATTCATTAAAAGATTGTGGCTAATTTTTATCCTTAGCAAAGTCATTTTGGAGGTTGGGGGCCAGATTAAACCTGTTTGCAGGCCGGGCCGCACGTTTGACACCCCTAAGTGTATTCTAATGACAAGCAGTTTTGAGATAACTATATAGTGGATGTAGAATATGGCTCGCTCAAAAACAACTAATAATAAATGTTGACTGTAAAGACACTTGCCATCATTCAGATCCTTTCAGAAATGATGTGGTTAAATTAAGTCATTATTCTAATCATAATCAGAACCATTTGTAAAGCCAGGAAGGTGAGCAATCATAACTATTGACTTATTCAAAATACAATGCTGTAGTGCAATTACATTAAAGAGAACAATAACAACTTATTAATAATGATATCTTAACAATAAAGCCAATAAAGATATGAGGATAGGAGACGTTTGAGTGCGTTGTGTCAAAATGTATAATCTCCTACTGTGTGACTCAGATGTGCTGCTTGAAAGGTGAAAAAATTGTCATTCTTTGTGTTGCCTTCCAAACAGAGCTGTCACGACAAACTGATCGAGCTCTTTTCAGAGAAGCTCTATCTGATTGGTCTGGCTGCTCTCGTGGTGGCTGTCATCATGGTGAGGGCCATGCCAAGGACTATCTTAGTTGTACTGTGCACGTGATGATTGGCTTAGTGAACGTGTCATGTTTTTCTTCTTCCAGATCTTCGAGATGATCTTTACAATGGTGCTCTGCTGTGGGATCCGTAACAGCGCAGTAGCGTACTGAGCCCACGCAGTAGTGACAAGCACTATTTAATGGACTTATTTTTTTACGCTGCAGCTCATCTTTTCTTATACTTACAACTCAGCCTGGTGGATATTTCTGCTTTTTTTCTTTGACTAAAACATACAATGTGTTTTTTTATACGCTGCCTGTCGTCAACCCACCTTCTTTATGGAGTATCTTATCTATCTATCATAACAACTTTCTACTAAATGTGTGGCATAGTTCTCTGAGTTAGTGAACCGATGTTTTTATGGATGTATAAATTGTACATATGCACGTCATATTTTAATAACAGGGAGACTTCATGCCTCCCTGCAGTCTTACTCTTTTAATAATAATAATGGATTAGATTTATATAGCGTTTTTCTAAAAGCTACAAGCGCTTCACAGAGAACTGACAACCCATAATTCATTCGCTCCACATTCACATGGTGGTGGTGGTAAGCTACATTTGTAGCCCCAGCTGCCCTGGGGTGGATTGACGGTAGCATGGCTGCTCTCCCACCACCACCAAACATTCATTCACATTCATACACAGGTGTCTTGCCAAAAGACACAACAGCCGTGACTAGGATGCCGGAATCAAACCTGGAACACTCAAGATGCTGGCACGGCTTCTCTACCATCTGAGCCACCTCATCTTTATCACTACTTTGTGTGTTTGTAGTCGGCTGTGTTAAATAAACCATCTTCTTGCTGTATCAAGTCTTGTCTTATTCAATTGTTTACAAACACTTCACTTACCCTATATCCCTATTAAATAATCTACTGTAATACTCTGCATCACCACCAGAAGACGACATATTCTGGTACCTATTCTCTAAATCCAAATTATTACACCTGATCCCAGCAGTACAGCACATCCAAAAGTCACCTGACTTGTATTTCTGGCACAAACACACACCCAAGTGCACATCTTTCTCCTCAGTGGTGATGAGGTCATAGGTTTGAATCCCAGTGGGGATGGCTTTGGTTCAGACTTGTTTAGGTATTGTTTGGCGATGCACATGCAGTGGTAAATGGCTTTGTTGCTGCAAACTTGTTTGGGAAGGTTTACACGTCACTTATATTAATGACGGTGGACCTACCACAACATAAAGGCTATATTACCCAAAATATAATATGTTTGTGGCGTAATTGGCAAATAAGTGGCAAACAAGCCTGCTCAGTGGCCTTGTGGTTAGAGTGTCTGCCCTGAGATCGGTAGGTTGTGAGTTCAAACCCCGGCAGAGTGGGACCCATCCCTGCTTGGCACTCAGCATCAAGGGTTGGAATTGGGGGTTAAATCACCAAAAATGATTCCCGAGCGTGGCCACCCCTGCTGCTCACTGCTCCCCTCACCTACAAGGGGATGGGTCAAATGCAGAGGTTAATTTCACCACACCTGGTGTGTGTGTGTGACTATCATTGGTACTTTAACTTTAATTGTATACTGTATATCCAGCACATAATATCTGTAAAAATGTACTTGAATCTGGCAGAAACAGGAACTTTTGATTATTTTATGGTTTGATTGTTATGGTTTGAATATTTTATGGTATTTTATTTTAATTCAGAATGTTGTCATTTTCTCTTTCCGTTTGAGCCTCACACATACTTGTCATTATCACTTTGGCCAGCAGATGTCGCTAATGCAGCTGCAAAAGCTATAACGACCTTTTTTTAGATCATAACATCCCATTATCGTATAACAGTACTCCAAACTTCTGATTTATTTATTTATTTTAAGATCATCAACCGGCTACTTTACTAGGCATGCTTGCACAATCGAATGTAATCCAAGGAAATAACTGAGCTGCTTTTTAGAAGAAGAAAATACTTGACATCATCAGAGCAGTAATAATTTAACAGTATGTTTATTATTCTTGTAGTTTGCAGTGGTGCAGAACTGCCAAGGTGTGCCAAGTCCATGCAGTTATTTCCCTAATCAGACTTCAATTGCACGATGTCAAGGAAATACGGCGTGTTTTTTGCTAAATGACTGTTCTATGACGACATCGATGATGTCAAGTCGAGTCAAAAACACAATTTCACACTTTGTGTTTCACAACATTGTTTATCAACATTGTGTTCATCCGGAGAACGTTATGGTTATGAGTGGAATACAATTACCTTCTTATTTAACAACTGAAAGCAGTTGCCAGGCAACCAGTGCAGACATCACGGTGTTATTGCTGTGTGCCTAGAAATATTTTGGCACAGTAACCACAACCCCCACCTTAAAAACAACGTTGCACTTATAAATAATAGCATCTAAGAGAGGACCTGGACAGGTTATAATATAACTGTCACAAAAGTGAGTCCACGCCTCACATTTCAGCAACGTTTGATGACATTGTATCTTCTCGAGGGACATAACAATAGAAATTAAACTTGGATACTGCCTGGAGAAAAACAAAATAATTGTGATTTGTGGTGTTAGTGCCATGTCTAGGGCTGCAGGACTGCTGCCAGCAATGGAAAGCTGTAGTTAATTGAGGGAAACATGAATTCCAACATGTACAGTTGGACCTCAACTTAAGAGTGCCCTAACTGAAAAGTGTTTTGAGATAAGAGCTGCCCAATTACAAGCGACCCCCGCTTAGTGTTGTCCCGATACCAATATTTTGGTACCGGTACCAAAATTATTGAGACACTTTTCTAAATAAAGGGGATCACAAAAAATTGCATTATTGGCTTTATTTTAACAAACAATCTTACGGTACATTAAACATATGTTTCTTATTGCAAGTTTGTCCTTAAATAAAATAGTGAACATACAAGACAACTTGTCTTTTAGTAGAAAGTAAGCAAACCAAGGCTCCTAATTTAGCTGCTGACATAAGCAGTAACATATTGTGTCATTTTCCATTCTATTATTTGGTCAACATTATTAAGGACAAGTGGTAGAAAATGAATTATTAATCTACTTGTTCATTTACTGTTCATATCTACTTACTTACTCTTTTAACATGTTCTATCTACACTTCTGATAAAATGCAATAATAATGTATTCTTTTGTTGTCTAGATGCTTTACATTAGTTTTGGATGATACCACAAATGTGGGTATCAACCCGATACCAAGTTGTTACAGGATCATACATTGATCATATTGAAAGTCCTCAAGTGTCTAGGGCAGTGTTTTTCAACCACTGTGCCGTGGCACACTAGTGTGCCGTGAGATACAGTCTGGTGTGCCATGGGAGATTATCTAATTTCACATATTTGAGTTAAAAACATTTTTTGCAAACCAGTAATTATAGTCTGCAAATAATGTGTTGTTGTTGAGTGTCGGTGCTGTCTAGAGCTCGGCAGAGTAACCGTGTGATACTCTTCCATATCAGTAGGTGGTAGCCGGTAGCTAATTGCTTTGTAAATGTCGGAAACAGCGGGAGGCAGTGTCGAGGTAAAAAGGTGTCATATGCTTGAACCAAAAATTAACAAAAGGTGAGTGACCCTAAGAAAAGGCATTGAAGCTTAGGGAAGGCTATGCAGAATGAAACTAAAACTGAACTGGCTACAAAGTAAACAAAACAGAATGCTGGACAACAGCAAAGACTTACTGTGGAGCAAAGATGGCGTCCACAAAGTACATCCGAACATGACATGACAATCAACAATGTCCCCATAAAGAAGGATAAAAACAACTGAAATATTCTTGATTGCTAAAACAAAGTAGATGGGGGGTAATATCGCTCAAAGGAAGACATGAAACTGCTACAGGAAAATACCAAAAAAAGAGAAAAAGCTACCAAAATAGGAGCGCAAGACAAGAACTAAAACACTACACACAGTGAAACAGCAAAAATGTCAAAATAAGTCAGGGCGTGATGTGACAGGTCGTGACAGTACACCTACTTTGAGACAAGAGCTATAGTGATGCATGGTTGGTTATGGTTTAAAGTCATATCCAACAATTGCGACAACGACTTTTTACTGTCAACTGAGTTTATGATTTTTGCTGGTGGTGTGCCTCCGGATTTTTTCAACGCAAAAGATGTGCCTCGGCTGAAAATAGGTTGAAAAACACTGGTCTAGGAAATTATTTCCTGAGTTTATAAACATAATATACAATTTTTTTTAAACGAAAGATGTTGTGATGCCAAAAAATATCGACGTAATCATAGTAGTATCGACTAGATACGCTCTTGTACTTAGTATCATTACAGTGGATGTTAGGTGTGGATCCACCAATGGCGTTTGTTTACATTTGGACGCCGGTGAGCTACGGTGTGTAGTGAAGCATGTTTAGCTATTCCTCGTCTTGCAGAGATGATACTTGTAAGAAACGTACTTTATTTGTCACCATGGAGACCAGGATCAGTGATTTAGAAGTAGCTAAAATACTACCGACTGGGGCTGGACTTTAGCCGCTAGCTAGCTAGCCATTTCTTAAAGCATCTCTTCCTGAGGGCGTTTCAGTGTTATAACTTCACCTTTATCGTTAGTTTTTAAGCCAAAATGCGTCCGTTCTCCCTTTTCTGTCTACACACTGTGTCTGCTTGTAAGTACTCTGTGATTGTGCGCTACCGAACATGAGCGTCTCCTCGTAAACCAGCAATGACACGACGTGACGACGACAGGGGCGTGGGGTGGTGGGGGACCGGTACTTTTCAGAGGCGGTATAGGACCGAATATGATTCATTAGTATTGCGGTATTATACGAATACTATACTGGACAACCCTACCCCCGCTGTTGGCTTAGCAAATGTCACAGCGAACCCTGTAAGATAACCCAAAACATCTGCTTTTACTCGCCAGCGTTAGCTTATAGTTAGAGATCGACAGACCTTGTTTTCCCAAGCACAGGAAGGAAGAGAGTGAATGTGAAGAACAGCGCTGAGAACAAAAAGTGTATGTTTTAATTGGATCAAAGAACGAAATCACAACTTGGCAAAGCAGTTGGAGCGGATCACTGCTCATCTGCACCGTACTGAAGCAGAATGAGTCTTACGCCAGCCAAAAATTTTAAAATAACATCTAAAACGCGGACATTTATCCTTGAAAATATGGAAAAGCTGCTGATGGTGTGTTTGATGGCGAAGCAGCTGGAGGGAGACACCATAGAAGTCCCCTCTCTAAGGTAATTACTGTAAATTATTATTACATTACTTCATAAAACTACTGTAGTTGTTTGTAGTACAAACCCCAAAACCAGTGAAGTTGACACGTTGTGTAAATCGTAAATAAAAACAGAATACAATGATTGAATAGACTTTGTTATTTTTTGCAAATATTAGCTCATTTGGAATTTGATGCCTGCAACATGTTTATTAACAAGTGGCAAAAAAGACTGAGAAAGTTGAGGAATGCTCATCAAACACTTATTTGGAACATCCCACAGGTGAACAGGCTAATTTGGGAACAGGTGGGTGCGATTATTTGTGAACAAATGCGTGAGCAAATTGTCCAAAAGTTTAAGAACATTTGTCAACGAGCTATTGCAAGGAATTTAGGGATTTCACCTTCTACCGTCCGTAATATCAGCAAAAGGTTCAGAGAATCTGGAGAAATCACTGCACGTAAGTGATGATGTTACGGACCTTGGATACCTCAGGCAGTACTGCATCAAAAAGTGTGTAAAGGATATCACCACATGGGCTCAGGAAGACTTCAGAAAACCACTGTCAGTAACTACAGTTCGTCGCTATGGTCGTATTAGTGCCCAAGACATGGGTGAAAGCACCATTAATGCTGAAAGGTACATACAGGTTTTGGAGCAACATACGTTGCCATTCAAGCAACGTTATCATGGACGCCCCTGCTTATTTCAGCAAGACAATGCCAATCCACGTGTTACAACAGCATGGCTTCATAGTAAAAGAGTGCGGGTACTAAACTAGGCTATGTTGGCCAGAGGGGGAGCACTTTTAAAACCAACATACAGTCATTTTGAAAAATCCCTCCTTTTTGGGACCACCCTAATTTTGATAGATTTCACCACCGGGGGTGCAAATGAGACATTCTCTATTAGATGCAATGGTTTTCCATATTGGGACCATGATTTATGTACTAACTTGTTCGGTCCTCATTTGGAAGGTACTTTTCCTTGTTGATGTCTCAAGAAGGGTAGAAATACAAGAACACACAAGGTACTTTTCCTTGTTGATGTCTCAAGAAGGATAGAAATACAAGAACGAACACACACACACACACACACACACACACACACACACACACACACACACACACACAATAACATAAATACTAATACACACACACATACATATGTGGTGAAGCCGCAATATTTGAAGCGCGATTTGGTGAGTGACGACTGTATTGTGAAATTTTGAAGCACAGCAAAATCCCTTCCCTTGCAGGGAAAGTGGGCCACAAGAGCAGTGTTTTTCAACCACTGTGCCGCGGCCGTGAGATACAGTCTGGTGTGCTGTGGGAGATTACGTAGTTTCACCTTTTTGGGTTAAAAATATTTGTTACAAACTAGTAATCATAATCCGCAAATAATGTGCCGTTGTTGAGTGTCGGTGCTGTCTAGAGCTCGGCAGAATAACCAGGTTATTCTCCTCAATATCAGTAGGTGGCAGCCGGTAGCTAATTGCTTTGTAGATGTCGGGAACAGGTCGTGTGAGACGACGATGGTTTGTCGTGATCACAATATGCAGACGACAGCAAAGGGCAATGTGCAGGTAAAAAGGTATCTAATGCTTAAACCAAAAATAAACAAAAAGGTGAGTGCCCCTATGAAAAGGCATTAAAACTTAAGGATGGCTATGCAGAACGAAACTAAAATTGAACTGGTGACAAAGTAAACAAAAACAGAATGCTGGATGACAGCAAAGACTTGCAACGTGTGGAGCACAGACGGCGTCCACAAAGTACATGACATGACAATCAACAATGTCCACACAAAAAAAGATAGCAACAACTTAAATATTCCTGCTTGCTAAAACAAAGCAGGTGCGGGGAATAGCGCTCAAAGGAAGACATGAAACTGCAACAGGAAAATACCAACAAAACAGGAAAAGCCACCAAAATAGGAGCGCAAGATAAGAACTAAAACACTACGCACAAGAAAACACCAAAAAACTCAAAATAAGTCACGTCGTGATGTGACAGGTCGTGACAGTACACCTACTTTGAGACAAGAGCTACAGTGATGCATGGTTGGTTATGATTTAAAGTCATATCCAACAATTGTGACAACGACTTTTATGGTCTACTGAGTTTAATTTTTTAATGATTTCTGCTGGTGGTGTGCCTCCGGATTTTTTTTAATTGAAAAAAATGCGCCTTGGCTCAAAAAAGGTTGAAAAACACTGCACTAAACACCCACCATCTCTGTGATGTCATCATGGAGAAGCGGGAGAGGATTTTAGTAACTGCCGGTGCACTCCGTGCGCAAGAGAATCCAGGCAGTGTTAGACAGCAATGATGTTCACACTAAAAAGTGTCCGCCCAGAGATCGGTAGGTCGTGAGTTCAAACCCCGGCCAAGTCATACAAAGACTCTAAAAATGGGACCCATTACCTCCCTGCTTGACACTTAGCATCAAGGGTTGGAATTGGGGGTTGAATAACCAAAAAAAATTTCCCGGGCGCGGCCACCGCTGCTGCCCACTGCTCCCCTCACCTCCCAGGTGGTGATCAAGGGTGATGGGTCAAATGCAGAGAATAATTTTGACACACCTAGTGTGTGTGTGACAATCATTGGTACTTTAACTTTAACTTAACTTAAATATTGACACGGTGTACATAATTTGGACAAGTATACTGTGAGGTGTACTCACGTGTTGTCAGCTATTTGGACAATGATGGCTTTGTGTTGACTTATTTTTACTCTTAATGCTATTCCAGCTGTACATTGACTACTCTAAGCTAGATCCACAATGTATTTCTATAGTTTTGTCCCTTAAGACTGATGTTTTGTCAGATATAGTAGATAGATAGCTAAAAAAAAAAAAGTGCTCTTCCTATCATTATCACCCTCAGCCTGGCTCGAGTGACTAACCCTGATGAGATAAAGCTTGGAAAACTTCACTTTCACAATCTCTCCACTGTGCTTAGTGATTCATCCCTAAATGTTAATAGCACTAGCAGGGGCCAAACTGCTCTAAATAAAAGCAGCATGCTCAGCAAAAGGAGACAAACTATCACCCCACTTCTCATGAAGCCTTTGCAAGAGTAGCATCATCACTTCCATTTGGACTTCTCCTTTCTGTCACTCTGACATCTCCCCTGTGGCGTTCCGGCAACACGCCCTGTTGTGGTGTCACCATCTTTTTTTTCCCTTGACTCACCTTTTTTGTTTGATGCCAGTCCTGTAATTACATGCAGGTAGAATTCAAAAGTCTAGGGCGGTGACAGTTAACACAGACTAGCACAATTAAAACACTGTACAAAAATTCCCAACACTTCTGACCTCCCGCTGTTCGAAGAAGGGAGTGCACAACATCCAGAATCAGCTGAGCCTCACTGGCAATGGTAGGTCGGCCTTTATAAATAACTACTTGTACATCTTAAATATATTTTAGTCATCTTTCTTGTGTAATTTAATTGTGACACTTGGAAAAACGGTTAATTCATAGACAGGTTAAGGAAATGCACACTATTCACTCCATTATATGTAGTACAGTCAAATAATTACATTTTTAAATACGATTAATCACCTTTTTGCATTGTCATTAATCAAGATTAAATGCAGTAAATTACGTGTGTGCATAATTTTAAAAAGTCAACTTTTAAAAATACTACAATATTTTGACATACGTTCATTTGTAAAGTGTTTAACTTCAATGCACATCATTTATTTAATCAAAACTTGCTGACAGTTTTATTTAAAGCCTCGTCTGAGTGTTTTTTTGAAGTGGAATTTGTCACATAACACACAAGTCTAAATACAGTTTTGTGACTAATCGAGTTAAATTATACTTTTCTCAATAAAATCCTTTAAAATACTTGCCATTTATAAATTGTGACCCCAGAAAGGTATTATACTCTATACTGGATTATAAGATTGACACTTTGTATCATTGCCAATAGATTCATAAGGATTACCATATTTATCATAATGTGTTATGGAATGAATAGTAAACCTCGCCTCTTGACACCTTAAGAGTCGCACTGGACATCTAGCTGACAGCTCAGGTTTTTAACTTGTTGGCTAGCACTCTCATCTTTCAATCAATGGACTCGATATGCCTTTCTTCATTGATTGGCCACATGTTTTTTTTTTAAAGTGCGACATCAAATTTAAGTTACCTACCTGTAATATTTACAAAGGTTACAATTTCCTACTATAAGTTTAAACAAATTTGGAGTTTACATCTCTGATTGAGTCAAAATGTATCATTTAAAGAGCGTATAATAGGAAGGAGGTGAACAAGCATGCAAGCATAAACAGACATGTAGAAAAAAAAAGTCTCACTCTTGGAGCTGTTAGAGTATTGACTCATATGACACACTCTAGATAAAAAGTTGGGTGTGGAGTCGCCTAACGACTGCGCCACGCCTTGTACAGGTTCTCCGTTCACACATAACAACAAAATAATACAATTAAAAATATGACACGACGCGTCAATATGTCGTTTTTTGTCGTGTCTGCACAATGTCTACACATGTTACGCATTTACAGTAAGGGAGTGAGAAAAACATTTCTTAACTCATGTTTAATTTACAAATAGTCGACAAAACTACTGTAAGATATTTATCATAATACAAGTGGTATCCAGGTGTTTGTTAATCAAAACCTTAAAGAAAAAAGAAAATATATATACATATATATTTATAAGTTCAAATTTGAAAAACATGTACCTGGGGATAGGTTGATTGGCAACACTAAAATTGGCCCTAGTGTGTGAATGTGAGTGTGAATGTTGTCTGTCTATCTGTGTTGGCCCTGCGATGAGGTGGCGACTTGTCCAGGGTGTACCCCGCCTTCCACACGATTGTAGCTGAGATAGGCTCCAGCGCCCCCCGCGACCCCGAAGGGAAAAAGCGGTAGAAAATGGATGGATGGACATTTGAATGTGACTCATTTGATAAACCAGTTTGACGAGTAAGACTGTCTGCTTCCTCCCTATGTGTGCCGTCAATGTGTACTCATCCAGCATGGCATACTTACTCACACACATCATGTACTCGACAGTACATGAGATCATGAGCTTAAGAAGAAACAAGGGGTGGGGGGGACTGGGAAATAGAATCAAAATGTGTTTTTTGCACAATCTCGTCAAATGATTGTGATGAATTGATTTTGAAACAATGACTGTACTTCATATTTGACTGATTCCACCCACACTTGAAGCAAAAACCACAACAAACTCGAAAACAGACCACCGCCAGGCGCTATCTCTCACAATGCAGCACTGAGCTAGTTAGCATAGCAACCATCTTCAATGCTAGTGCAATGAGTAGGCCGCACGCCTCCACACACACATTGGCTGCATGCACGCCTCCACACACACATTGGCTGCATGCACGCCACCACACACACATTGGCTGCATTATGCGGCAGAAAGAGAGAGCGACACGCCTCCTTACTATGGCTGCACCACTGGGACGGCTGCGGGACAACATGGTGAAGGGGATCCGGATCACCCCCAAAATCGAATCCCATTTCGGACATTTACTTAAAGGGCAACTGCACTTTTTGGAATTGTGTCTATTATTCACAATTCTAATGTGATACAAAAAAAATAGTTTTTCTTTTTTTAGGCATTTAAATTTTTAATATACGGCAAGTACAAGGCGGCTAACAATGAAGCTAACTGGAGTCATCTATTGTGCCTCAAAAGCCCTCTACAAAAACATCTAAAAACCGCCAACAACACTCCATTAACATGCCATGACTCGCATATTAACCAAGTATTAGCGGTATTGTTATTATAAACGCTAACGCTGAGGAAATACTTTTAGAAGGCGCCGTGATCACAGAAGGGTAAATTAGCTTATGCAGCTATTGAGAGACTGAGCCGGTGAGCTGTTGCATGGCCTCTGAGCTGGTAAAAGTTAATTCAAGATCATAAATCATTAATCTCACCTGTATAATAGAGGGTAGTGGCCCATAACCGAGAAGTTGGTCAACTTTGACATTCAATTTAGACCCGGAGATTGCAAGAAAGACATGAAAAGACGCTTGTTTGCGCCCACCTTTAAAAAAAATAAAAATAAATAAAGTTTACCTGTGGGAGGTTTATCCTTCATCTAAACAGAAGATATAAATATCCTATCAGTTGGCATCCCACTGAGAGCAGACATTGTACAGTTAGTGATCGTTTTATTTTGTTCGTAATTTGTATTTCTTGTTTAGCACTTAGCAATAGTGCTACTTGCTGGATCTGCTTATCACTCAGCTTCTAAAACTTGTAGCTTATCCTCTGTATATTCAGGCTAAAAAATATAAGGTTCTTCATTATCATTTGTTTCAAAGTAGTCGCTGTTGTTTGCCATGATTATTAGTTGTTATTATGAATGTGCCTGTTACTATATTACATACAGTATATACTTACAGCGTGTACATAAAACGTTGATGGGGGTTTTTTGGATGATTTTAAAGCGCTTTAAATGCGGTATAGTGCAGATGCTTTTAGCTCTTTAACCGATACAGCAATATGCTGTATAAATTTGCATTGTCCTAGCGACACCTTATTATTGTGAAATACTAAGGTATTCACACAAAAAAAAAAAGGATTCAAAGAATACAGTATAGCGTCACAATTAACTAACTGGCAGCTCGTGACAAAGAGTGCGCTACTTGCTAGCTACCAGCGAGAGCAGGGGTGTAAGGTTTTATCCGGCCCGCGGGATGAGTTCGCCAAGTATAAAAATGAGCCGAAATTTTTGAATGAGAGAAACTGCTGTTCTAAATGTGTCCACTAGATGTCGCAATAGCAATTCTTTGTATCTTTGTAGATGATGCTACATATGTAAAAAAAAATAAACCACATGATGTTAGTGCATCAGTTGAGGAAAATGATCAAACTACATAAATAACATACTGTAATTTGATTTTGATATTCTTTTTTGTCTTGATAGATTGAAAATTAACACCAATGAGTTGACTGATAAACATTATCACATAATTTATTCAGAAAGTATAAATAACGACAAATAAAGACAGAATACTACTAACCACAACATGTAAGTGTACAAAAAAAGCCAACAACATTATGATTTGTACATTTTCAGAATGTGCTTGTTCTATTTTTAAACAAAGAAAACAATCTGAAGTTGTCTTTATTTTTAAGTTATCGTGCCGTGATTTTACCAGTCCAGTCCCCTTGGGAGTAGATTTATCTCCATGTGGCCCACGATCTAAAATGAGTTTGACACCCCTGAGCTAGAGAGATGTGTTCTAAAGACACTTTGTTATTGTGCAATACTAAGATATTCAAAGAATTACAGTGCAAGTTTTAGCTAGCAGGCTAGTCACCAGCTGGCAACTAGAGAGCTAATAGCTAGCTGGAAGCTAGTGCTATCTTAAAAGCTAGCATGAAAATAAGAATGCTGTACTGTTTAATGATTTATTTGTCTTATCAACCAAAAAATACCTCTGCGGACCCCCGTTGAAGACCACTGCTATAAAAGGTCAAAATAAATCAGGTTGTTTATCAGTTGACTGCACAGTAGACAGGAAGATACACGCGACGATACGTTTAGAATAAATGAATGTTTATTTTTTCGCGTTAGTAGTAAATATAGTGAAACGAGACAGTGAAAGTGTGTATATAAGTGTCGACATGGTGAAATTACGTAAGAGCAGCACCCACCTGAACTTCAGGTAGAGCTGTCCACGGAGTGACGAGGCTCCGCCCCTTCCAAAGTTCACCTCTGTCGGGCAGGAACACTCCAGTGCTGCCAGTCAGTGCTCCTCAGTCCTGACTCCTTAGCCATAAGTCGACGCTACGCAGAGAGGCGCGCTTCTTGTCGCTGATTTATTTTTATTTTTATTTTTATAATTTACTTTTAATTGAACCACCATGAGCACCGTGGCTACAGAGACTATCTTTCTTTCCGCTCTACAGCCCAACACCTCGGTCACCACCTATGGCCTCCCGTCCGAGGTTCAGCTCGGAAGCGGCGCTTCGGGCCCGGACGACGTGTCGCGGGTTCGGCGGGTCCAGCAGCAGGTCCAAATGCGGCTGGCGGAGAAGTCCACACTTCCGCGTCATAATGGCTCCGCTTCTGGCTACGCCATGTCAGGTAAACTGGTTCCATACTTCCTTAAACCTTTTGTTCAACTTCAGCGAAATATTTAGGTGTTATTATTTTAGTCGGTGTTCAGTTACTGGTGAAATGTATAAGCTGACCCAAGTAGATCATTGTTGGTTGAATTAATTGGCCACCCTTATTTCCCTTTAATTTTGACAGTATACTATGTAAATGAACGAGTAAATTAACCCTGAAGTAAAAGAACCTGCAGTGCTTAGGTACTTGTTTCCCTTTTAAATGTAGGTATTATTTGGTATATGATTTTAGTGTTAATTACTGATGAATTTAGAAACATTGAAAAAATACATTATGGCATGTTGACAAAAGTCGGGGAAACTGATTCCCCCCATCAAAATAAAATGCGGACTTCCTTGGCTTATGCCCCAATCCTACACAAAAGTGTGGAAAACAACAAATCAGAGTTCAGGTCAATTCTGATTAGTTTTTGCCGAAATGTGACCTGTATCAGTTTTTTTCATGTCAAGGTTGTAACAATATGAACATTTCATATCACAGTTACCGTGACCAATATTGTCACTGTTATCATTATTTCTACAGTATTGTGCTAAATAAGTACTTGTACACACACTAAATCACAAAATTAAAATAGACACACTGTTAAAAAATACATATTTTTCCATGTTTTGTGTTTATTATACTCCACTGATAGTATTTTAATCTCAGTATTTGATCTGTTTTGATGGCTTAGCTTTTATTATTCTAAAAATTGGTTTGTACTATAGCATTTTAAGATTCATTAATTTGAAAAGTCTGTAACAAGTCAAATCTATTATCATAGTTTTTATTTTATATATATGTATATATATATATATATATATACGTATATATTACAAAAAAAAATTAAAATCCTAAACACGGGAAGCATGGTGGCACAGGGCTTAGTGCGTGTGCTTCACAATAGAAAGGTCCTGGGTTCAATCCTGGGCTAGGGATCTTTCTGTGTGGAGTTTTCATGTTCTCCCCATGACTGCGTGGGTTCCCTCTTGGTACTGTGGCTTCCTCCCACCTCCAAAGGCATGCACCTGCGGATAGGTTGATTGGCAACACTAAATTGGCCCTAGTGTGTGAATGTGAGTGTGAATGTTGTCTGTCTATCTGTGTTGGCCCTGTGATGAGGTGGCGACTTGACCAGGGTGTACCACACCTTCCACCCGAATGCAGCTGGGATAGGCTCCAGCACCCCCCGCGACCCCGAAAGGGACAAGCGGTAGAAAATGGATGGATGGATGGATCATAATTAGAGATGTCCGATAATGGCTTTTTTGCCGATATTCCGATATTGTCCAACTCTTAATTACCGATTCCGATATCAACCGATACCGATATATACAGTCGTGGAATTAACACATTATTATGCCTAATTTTGTTGTGATGCCCCGCTGGATGCATTAAACAATGTAACAAGGTTTTCCAAAATAAATCAACTCAAGTTATGGAAAAAAGTGCCAACATGGCACTGCCATATTTATTATTGAAGTCACAAAGTGCATTATTTTTTTTAACATGCCTCAAAACAGCAGCTTGGAATTTGGGACATGCTCTCCCTGAGAGAGCATGAGGAGGTTGAGGTGGGTGGGGTTGAGGTGGGGGGTAGGGGGTAGCGGGGGGTGGGGGGGATGTATATTGTAACGTCCCGGAAGAGTTAGTGCTGCAAGGGGTTCTGGGTATTTGTTCTGTTGTGTTTATGTTGTGTTACGGTGCGGATGTTTTCCCGAAATGTGTTTGTCATTCTTGTTTGGTGTGGGTTCACAGTGTGGCGCATATTTGTAACAGTGTTAAAGTTGTTTATCTGGCCACCCTCAGTGTGACCTGTATGGCTGTTGACCAAGTATGCATTGCATTCGCTTGTGTGTGTGAAAAGCTGTAGATATTATGTGACTGGGTCGGCACGCAAAGGCAGTGCCTTTAAGGTCTTTTGGCGCTCTGTACTTCTCCCCACGTCCGTGTACACAGTGGCGTTTTAAAAAGTCATACATTTTACTGATACCGATAATTTTGAAACCGTTACCGATAATTTCCGATATTACATTTTAAAGCATTTATCGGCCGATAATATCGGACATCTCTAATAATTTTTTTTTTTTTTTCTGGTAGGCGTCCCACTCTGTTTAGCGGTCCTTGAACGAACCATAAAAACACCTTGGTCTCGTATTTCTCAGAGTATAGAACGACTACTCTGTACTAAGAGAGCACAGCTTGTAAGTTCAATGTGCACAATTGAATAGCTTAGTTGCTCAGACAGTAATGTGTTTACATAAGTTTAGATTGGGGTAAACATGTTAATGACTCTAGTTTTCATATTAGAATTTAAGCTTGCAAACTGGTGCCAGTCAGTCCGTGAGTTCATCAAAGTGCAGTTATCAATCACGGTTTGTCATTCATTTTAACCCAAATCTGTAATAATAATCATCGAGAGTATTACCGTGGTAATTATTATCATCATTACATCCCTACTGAACAGTACTATTCCAATTTTTTTCAAATCCGACCCAGGCCTCTCTATCCGAATGCAACTGTAGTCTGAACGATCTGGGCGCATTCATCCGACCTGTACATCATCAATGTCACAATTTTTTGCCAAAACAGACAAGTGTGAAGGTAAATTTTTGATTAAAGAGCAAAAACAGTGAGTGTTGAAAAATTTATTTAGAAGAAATGGGGTGGAACGGTTCACAAAATCTACAGTTTTGTGACTCGGTTTTCGCTTCAGTTCGGTGTACATTGTTGTTTTTTACACTCAAATATCATACCAATAATCCACCATGACCATTTATCAGTTGTTGTTCTTCAAAAATATCTCAAATGTGCCCCACAAACTTCTTTCCCGCCAAAATGATTTCCCTCCGAATTCTTCTTAATCTCCTACGTGAAATAGTAAATGTTGAGTCCGGTCGCACAAACTCATTGAAATCGTCACAAATTCACCAGGACGGACACCTACACAAATCTGTGTGACGTCATGTTTGTGCGCATGCGTGTCTCCTCAAGAAAACATTGAAGTTATTTTTTTTTCAATGTGAATGACTACATAAAAGATCAGATTCATTAAAATAAATGTAATTAAAAAATGTTTAATTGGGCATCATGAATGTCACCGGAGCCAAAACCCCCCAACCATTACACCGCCTGTCCTCGCTTATTGAGGTAACAGATGAGCTGGAGACTAATCTAGCTGACTTTGAGCAAGAGGTGGCGCACACCCTAGACCGGTCAAAAATGAAAAAAAAAAAACAAAGCGTGAAAACATTAAAAAAAAAGACACGTTTAAATAACTTTAACATACCTTACGTTAAAAAAATAAAAATACCAACACAAATGTCCGAGTCGAGGAAATACATATTGGTATACAACCATCTTTGTTTATTTCTTTAGCTCTAGTGGTGTGTCATCAACAAATGAAGGGCATCCCATATTACACAACGTCAATGGCCCTCATAAAAACAGATTGCCTGCTGTGCCTATTTTCAATCTCCGATTTGTTTTCACACAAAATCGATTTTTGATTTTTTCCAATTTTTCTCCCTACTTTTTAACAAAACCAATAAATACAAATGACAGAGATAATTCAAAACAAGCTTCACTTTTGTTTGATCAAAAACTAATAGTTTGAAATGACACGGCTTACACTGCATTTTTTACTAATAGCAAAATTCTTTGTATAATGTTCTTTTTAGACAATATATAAATTGTACTTTTTATGAAATACTTTTCAAGTAACTAAATTAATAGCTTGAATAGTACTTGAATAAAATACTTCTGTAAACAAAAATGAAGTATTGTACATTGCATGCAAATAAACTTCAATAAATCAAAAGATACCAACAATCATTAAATAGTAATCAAAATCAATCAGGTCCATAAAGTGCAAACTTAAAACTTCTGTTTTCAATAAAATACTACTGTGAATAAAAATGTAGTATTGTACATTGTATGCAAATAATCAAGTAAAACATTGAGATGACTATATAGTTTTACTCAGTGGGTTAACGCAGGCTTGTTAGTGTGTACTGATGTTAAAGACAATGTACACTTCATTGCACATGTAATATAACACTATATGGATGATTAAATGCAATTCTCCATACTGTACATGGTACCTTGTGTAAATGATTTCTCTACAGTACGCTGCTTCTTAGGTGAAGTAAGGAATACGTTTGTTGTTCTGCTACCTTTTTTATAGAAACTTTGCAACGTGCAGTCACTTGTTTAATGCCTGTTCCCGCAAATCTAAAGCATTGGCAACACTTTTCTTTTCTCTGTAACAAACTGCTCTCTTTTTTTAGCAATAGCATTATCTATGTTTTACAAGTCTTGCGGATCTCCGCTAAGGAAGGAAGGGGGCAGGTGAGGTGAGGTGATTGAAGCTCATTGGGGCAAAGAAATATGCCAGAGAAAGAGGAGAAAAACATGGTTTATATTTTAAATCGTCTGTAAAAAAAAATTGAATTTATCAATACAATCAATATATAATCAATAAGGCCTAATTGGAACCTTTACAGCTTTAGAAATTGACTACCCTACTAAAGTAAAGCTTGTTGAAATAAGAAAAAAAAAAACTTAACTCAGTGAGTTTATGTCTCCTAAGTTCTGCTCTCGGTTCTGTGTCACAGAAACTACCTCTTCCTTGATCAGAAAGCAAAGGACATTTCCCTAAAACGATGTAAACAAAAAAAAACATATTTTCATATTTGGGGATTTTTGGAATTGGCAGTGTTTGTCCACATTATACAACCTTGTCCACAAATGGTGGAATGTGTCCATTCAGCTTGTCTGCAGGTTCTTAACAGACCAACCTAAGCATGCAACCTTCACATGTGAAAGGGTTAATGTGTAACAGGCTCCAACAAGTGTTGCTTTCATGAACGTTCTTGCAATAGCAGACTGATTTGAAAGCTTTTGCCAGTGCATGAGGTTGAGTTTCTGCTCTACTCAACCACTAAAAGGTGAAGGTCGGACAGATACATGCAAGGTGACGCTGCTGTGAGAACCAAATGTTGCTTTACAGTATTTTGTTTATTAGCAAGTGTCATGTTGTCAAGAAGCGTGTGCTTGACCACGCCACGCTGAGGTGGTTACGTAAGCCATGGTTCTCCAAAAGGGAAGTGAAAGGTCACATTTGTTGACGCTCCTCAAAAGACTCACAGAATGCTTGATAGGACTTTGCTTTCACATCCCGTCATTCATTTTCCTCAAAGTGATGGACTTCTGGGTATTGCTTACGTGACATTTTAAATCATGGGTCGTTCAATGCTAGCTGAAGCTTTTTTTTCCCTGTCAGCCCCCACAGAATTACTGTATGTATTCTTTGACAGTACTTCATGTTCACTAGAAGTGTCCTCTAACGGCTGGGATGCCACTAACATGGTGCCTCTCTTATACCTTTGACTGGTTTTAAACTAGTCTTTAATCCTTGATAATGACCACTTCAAGTTGTACGTCATGTCATATCGTACTCCCTCAAGAACAGTCAGCACTACTGTACAAGGAGACGCCCATTCCTAATAAGGGAGCTATGCGTGTTTTATAAAAAGGAATTTGCAAGGAAAGCCCTCCTGTGTTGCATGTACAGTAAATGCATTCTGCAGATGACCATATCTGTGGGAGGCAAGTGGAGACTAAGCACATGTTGCAAGGCGGAGAGAAAAAGACAAATTTACAAGAAAAAAGGGTGTGTTTTGTGTGTGTGGTATCTCAGGTGTGTTGGGCGTTGCCATGGGGTGGGAAAAGGGACCCATCTGTCATTCCTCTCTGTACAGACCGGTTTGTCGTGCGTTTGTTTGTGTGTTCTCTACAAGTGAAGCGTGATAGTCAAAATTTAACTTTTGCTCACCATGGAAACATTTGGACAAGACATTGAGAAGTTAACACAGAACTGCATCAAGTGCAACTATCAATTTCGTTATGTGGTCGTTATAAGTGCAAAGACTATGTTGTATGTGATGTAAAGTGGACTAGCAAGGCAAATGTTGGAACACTAAATGTCTTCAGAATGACTTTGAAAGTCTAATGACCTTCTCCTTGTTGCCTTGCACTACTTTTGAGTTTGTAAAAATGTAAACCGTTTATAACAAGGCTTGTGGTACGTTACAAAAAAATAAGTGCTATATAAATATGTATCACTACACATACAGTATAACAAGTTAAAGTAGTGTATAATATGTTCCAATTTTTAATATAAGAAAATATATAAATATAAATATTCTGTCACTGAATCAAATGATCACTTTCTTAAAACTTAAATGTTTTGCCTTCTACATTTTAAGCAATTTTTGTGGTCTACAAAACATTTATTGATGGCGCTTTGGTCAAAATTTTGCATAGATTTTTGTTTTGCAGACCATTTTCAAACCGTTTTCCGGCCGTCTATTTAGAAGGCGCCCGTTGGTCTTATTTATGTGCCTCCAAGCCAACCCTTCGACTGCCATGTTGTAGTTTTTAACGCTTCCATGTGGAATCTACTGAGAGATATTAGTTAGAAATGTACACTACTTTTTACTCGAAATGGCAACAGCGGAGGATTTTAGTATGCATATGCATGTAAAAACCTGTCTGCCCCACAGGAAGAGGATAGAGAAAAATAAGGAACTTACTGACTACAGCTTTGGACTACAACTGAATAAAAATGGCGAACTTGCACAAAGCTCTTTGGGTAAACCTCTACCATTACTATTAGTAATGTAACTGATGGTGGCGCAACGCAACGGCAAAAGCAGACTGATTGAAAATAAGGTTGTTTTTTTCTGTGAAAACAAATTAAAGCAATATTATGTATTGTAGCCTCCAGAAGAAGTCTAAAGTCTGACAATATTTTTAACATTTATTGCCAATCTTATGCTAACAACCGGCCCAACTCCAACAGGCCTTACTTCCGGTGCAAACAGATTTGTCTCTGTGCTTGGTTTTACACAATAGAACCCCTTTAAAGGAGGCCTATGATCATTTTAATCTGCATTTAAAACACTGCCTTATGTTTTAGATAATATGTATTGGTTATGCTTCGGTGTATATTGTAACCCGTTTGTGAAGGTATTCCCAGATTGCAAATGAAACCACGCCATACTATGTCTAAAAGTATCACAGATTATCTTTTGAAAATGTACATAAATACTGTATATATCTTCAAGTTCATTACAATTTTTTTTTTCAGACACGGTTGAAAAAATATTTTTAAACAACACATTATACAAACTCACCTGGTCACAACATTAGGATTAATTTAGACTCTGCATAAAAAAAGCTGTTTCAGCAGCATTCATCTCACTGCTGTTGCATGTTGGTGTTATTATGCGCATACCACAATTAGATGAAAATAATCATTTATCTTACGTTTCTTAAAAAATTTCTTATAGCCCAAATGTGAGAGTTTTACTCAATATCCAAATAAGTACATCCACCTCACTATGATGTCACAACGTAGCCAGACTCCAAAACCCAGTAAATAAAGACATCCAAAACTGCGTGCAAGCTCACGACCAAATGTATGAACCTTATTAATTGACACTTTGGCATTGTTTAAAACCATTATCCAACATTATAACATTTGTAAGTCAGAAAAGCCTACATTTATCATAGGTCTCCTTGAATTAACTCTACGAGAAATGTTTTAAAGGGGACCTTTTATGCAAAACCGACTATTCTTATCTATTGGTACCGGTTTTTGTGTATTTGGGATCTGCGCAAGTCCTGCAAATAAAAAATCTAACAATAGGATCATGGCAGAGATATTTATAAAACAATCATGCTCCAAAAGAGCTGTTTAGAATTTGCCTAATTGGCAATGTTTTTCCAAATTGTGAAGCCAACAGATATCTCCATATGTGATAGACATTTACTCAAAGTGCTTTGCGTGAGTCTGCCATTGTAGTCTGCGCTGTAGACAATAAGGTCCTTCGTTTTGCTTTCCTCCTGTTGTGGGGCAGACTGGCTTGTACAGGCACATGCATCCTTCGCTGTTGCCATTTCTAATACAAAGTAGCATATAGTTCTAACTTATGTCTGTCAGTAGACATGCTATGGAAGTGGTAAAAACTACAACATGGATGACAGGTAGAAGACTCTTTCAGTGCTGTACGCTTAGCTTTTTCACTAGTAGCACTGGTGCTACTAAATGAAAACAATTAGTAGGACATCATTTTTTTGTAGCACAGAAATTTTTTTGTAGCAATATGAAATGTCCTAAATATCACAATTTCATTATTAACACTCAAACAATGTACACATATGCCCTCATACATATAAACACAATTCCATCATTAGTCCTCCTGCAACACTCAAACACAGACAACAAACTTAAACTGTGCTAGCACTGTCGCTAACACGAGTGTAGGGCTTGGCGATGTGGATCAAAATTTATATCCCGATATAATTTGGCCCATAAACTAACCCATGAATGGAAATATCTGTTGACGTAACTAAATATCTCCACCATGCTTTGATTTTCCATTTTTGGGACTGATTGGGATCCTAAATACACAAAAACAGGTACCACCAGTTAAGAAAAGTAGGTTTTGCGTAATAGGATCCCAACTTAAGAGGTGTTTTGAGATAAGAAAAAAAAAAGCCTTGAAAAGTAATCTCTAATATAATTTCCAATCTTCTTTAAAAAAAAACCATTTAGCTATGCTTATTTCTTCAGCTAACAAAAACACAAAAGAACAACATTTTTAAATAAAGTACCCTGGTTTAAGAGGACATGTTTAAACGTCAGCAGCAACATGAAAATAATTTACCTTTAACTATTGTGTTTTTATAGGTAAACATGATCATAGAATATACACACAAAGATGTTAGGCAGGAACACCAACCTGCCAACTGCTTCATGACGCTGTGTGACAGGCTGTATTCTGAAAATTACTTTTAATAATTATAGCTACCTTATTTTTCGGACTATAAGTCGCAGTTTTTTTCATAGATTGGCCGGGGGTGCGACTTATACTCAGGAGCGACTTATGTGTGAAATTATTAACACATTACCGTAAAATATCAAATAATATTATTTAGCTCATTCACGTAAGACTAGACGTGTAAGATTTCATCGGATTTAGTGATTAGGAGTGACAGGTTCTATATGTTATAGTTATTTGAATGACTCTTACCATAATATGTTACGTTAACATACCAGGCACTTTCTCAGTTGGTTATTTATGTGTCATATAACGTACACTTATTCATCCTGTTGTTCACTATTCTTTATTTATTTTAAATTGCCTTTCAAATGTCTATTCTTGGTGTTGGGTTTTATCAAATAAATTTCCCCAAAAAATGAGACTTATACTCCAGTGCGACTTATATATGTTTTTTTCCTTCTTTATTATGCATTTTCGGCCGGTGCGACTTATACTCCGGAGTGATTTATACTCCGAAAAATACGGTACTCGACACTTTACCAAAAATATAATTACTAACGGAATTACTCTTTAATAAATGTAATTAATTACTAGGGAAATTAATTATTGTGTTACTTAAAAATAAACTTCAAATATCGGGCATAATGCAGTTGAGGTAAGTTTCATATACGTAAATATATATGACAGCAGTGTGTGCCTTTTTAAAAGGTGGTGCCTGTTGCCTAGTGATGTGTGACGTCAGCGAGTCCACTCAGTAAAAGGGTTATACTTGTATAGCACTTTTCTACCTTTAAAGGTACTCATAGCGCTTTGACACGTCTTGCTTCAGCTGTTTTTGTTAGCTTAGCAGGCTAGCAGAGAAAGTTTAAATATTTCACTGTTTTGTGTTACCTCTGCTTAATAAATAGATTGAATGCGCTTCCATGGCTGTATGTTCTTGTCAACAAACGGGGTATTGTTTGAATGGCATTTTTGTCAGTTTTATTGATTTGTTGTTCAATATTCCTTGCGACCCTAAGTAATATCTGGTATGGTCAAGTCCCAAATTGGTTCAGCTTTAGAAACTGGGATGTACGAGGTTGTGTTGGTGTGTCTGTGTCTGTGGGTCAGAGTTCACTGATGTTGGACCTGTGAAAAAGGGCCAGTTGACTCACAATACCTGTTCCAGTTCATCCCCGTGTGTTTGGATGGAGTTGAGGTCGGGACTCTCAACTTGGTTCACATCACATTTAGCCATGAATGACTGGGGTAGTAGAAAGGACCATGCTTCAACTGTTCATTTAAAAATTAAGAAATGTGTCCGAAGGCCCTCGTCCAAGAGTGCCTGTGATGTCTTGATAGGCACATAATGAAAGTAATTACAGGTAATTACACACATATAAATATATATAAGAGATTACACAATGTCTTCATTTGACCCATGTATTTGAATAGGGTTATTTTTACCCACTGCTGCTGTCAGCTAAGAGAGCTGTGGGAAAGTGTTTTTTTGTTTTAGATGTAAACTTAAAGTGAACATCAAGGAAAGACAACAAGCCTTTGCCTCCACATGCACATTTGAATCCACAGGGATGACGGTTAACATTATTATATTCATAGTACATTTGTTTTTTGTAGTTCCGGTCATAAACTGCAGTTGTATGGATAATTATTACTGATAACCTCAACGTATATCACGTAAATAAATGTCTCTTTCATTGTCAATCAAAGCTAGAAACAATCGGTTTTGTGGAGACATAATTCTTAAAGGACCTTTTTTTCATTTGACTGTCGAGGTGTACTTAATGAAGTGTCTGGTGATTATACACACACACACACACACACACACACACACACACACACACACACACACACACACACACACACACACACACACACACACACACACACACACACACACACAGATATTTAAACAATGCCTGTCTCCACTTTTGACCTCTTCAAGAAAGCAGTCAGATGCTGAGTCAAGCCCTAAAACAGCCTTGGTTGTAAAGAAAAACTGAAAATTCAAATGAAGAGCAATGATGACGGGAAGTCAAACACGTGGGAGTCTTTTTTGGAAAAGGCCTTTAGTTGCCTTTTTTGTTTTTTTGCTTTAATCTGTTTGGAACATTTATACTGGAAGCTGATGTCTTTCACAACTGTTTACTTACCACTATGACTACTATAAGTTTTTTAATTAAAAAAATACATGTATTTCAGATACAACTGTGACATTTCTGGCTTTTTAAAAACAATGTTTTTACACATTGTTTCCTCTTAACCTTGTAAAAACATTTGCAGAAAGCAGCATGTCAGAGGCAGTTGACAATAACCGTGTACTTGTAATAACAATATGTGCTTGTTGTATTTGCTTTATTGCAGACTACGGTGGTTCTTCCACGATGAAGTATCAGACCTACAACCCAGGTTACAACAGCAAGTCGTCTTACACGTTTTCAGGCTCCAGAACGATGGTGAGTACGACTCCCCGAATTGTGATCTGAACATCTTAATGTGTGGTATTTTACATCCTGCTGTGATGGGATCAGCTCAGGGATTTCAAGTCTGCCCTCTAGATTCCAGCATTTTACTTTTTCAGCAGGAGGTCACTGAATGTATGCCACGGATGTCAGGATTTATCACATACTGAGATGGCATTTAGCCACCTGTATGCTGTAACTATAAAGAGTCTATTTTATAAATGAAGGCCCAAACTAAGACTTCAATTGACCACAGGCTGTCATGTCTCTTATTATATTGGGAAATGGTCTCTGCTCTCGAGCACTGGGTGACACATGGACATTCTCCCACACATATTAGGTAACATTCCCTCCACATTTAAGTGTAACACGGACTCCCTCTTTCATTTCCAGACTCCACAGATATCACAGAGGTCTTCCGGCTTTAGCTCTCTCTCAGCTGGCCCAGACATGTCCCATCTCCACCGGATCACTGTCGGTGGCGGAGGAGGCGGAGGCGGTTATTACCGAGAAGATGCTCAAATGGGCACCTACCAAGGGAACCAGTACCAGACCCGCATGGAACCGGACATAGTCTCTATGCATGCGATGAGACAGCAGACACTGCCTTCAAATTCCTGGATGGTGGATGGCAGCGACGCCGCCAGCATGATGTCCGACCGCGATGCCACCTTCAACCGTCAATACATCCAGACCAATGGCTACACCAGCCAGATGAGGCAAGGGGGAGGCTCCCTGGCCTATCAGGCCCCTATGCACCGATCACAGAGCGGCACTATTAGCCGTGGCATGGGGATGGCAGGAGGACAGGTGGAGATGGTTCAGCAATCCTTCAAAGGCCCAGCGTACCGCACCATCAATAGGATTAACAACCGAAACAGGATGAGCATGGGCTCCATGTCAGGCACCCTGCAACGGCAGATGTCTAGTGGCTCAAGCATGTACGCCGGTGGAATGGATAAAGTGGACATGGGCTTCATAGGACCGGGAGTGTCCTCCGCTTCTCAGGGGAATTTAGCCATGCAGCGTAACCTTTCCCGGGCCATGTCGGTCAGAAGCATGCAGAGTGTGGGCCGGGGTGCTGACATCTTCAACGGGCAGATGGGGGTCGGAAGCATGGGAAACCTCAGTGGGTAAGTTCATTTTTTATTCATCAACTGTCATTTGTTATGGGTGCCTGATGATGTTATTTTAGCACATGATGTTAATTACATTTCATTAAAGGGGTCCTACTATGTCAAACCAACTTTTCTGACCTGTTTTTGTATGTTAAGGATCCCCATAAGTCCCGAAATTTGAAATCAAACCATGGAGGCATGACATAGATATTTTTATAAAACAGTCTTCTAGCCATTTAGAATTTTAAATTTTAGTGATGTATTTTGCCTTAGTTACATCAGCTGATATCTCCATATATGATAAAGGTTTACCCAAAGAGCCTTTTTTATCCAGTTGTAGTCCAAAGTTCCTTCTTTTTCCTCTAACCTGTTGTTGTGGGGCAGACTGCCTCATACATGTACGTGCATGGTGTTGCCGTTTTTAATAAAAAAGTAGCATATAGTTCTCACTTACGGTATATCTGTCAGTAGACTCATAATGGACATGCTGAATACTACAGCATGACTGACAGTGTGGAGGCGCAGTTCAAGGATGCTTGGCCTGGTTGAGGGCTTCGGCACTTAAATAAGACGTTCTGAAGAAACATTCAAAAAACGCCTTAACGATGCTCTCTAAAACAAAATCTATGCAAAATTTTGACCAAAGAACCACCATTACATGTTATGTAGACCACAATGAAGTGTTTCAAATGAAATAAAAAATTATAATCCTTTAAAGGATTTGTCACAATAAAAGTGAAGCAAATGACCATTTGGTAGCGCGTGCATGCATGCGTGTGAGAGAACTGTAACCGCTATGGATTGTGACCAGGCTTCATAGCTGTAGGACTGGTTTTGGGTGTGGCAGCTCAATTTCAGGCCTCGCGTTTCACACGTCCATGGTGGCAAAGTGGTTAGTTTAGTGGATTTACAGACATCTGCAAGATTTAGTGGCAATTCCTCAAATTGAGCCTTGCAATGGGAAATCGCATCATTTTGGCCAAAGTTTGACTTAAATTAGACCTCAAGTTAACTCTTTGTTGTCATGGTGTTGTCAACAGTAACTGTTTGGTTTATTTCGGACATGTATAACAAAGTTACATTGAAATACATCACATGTTTACATTTAAACTATTCAAGATGACCAACAAGGAGTAGGAAGAAGCATAGCTTGTTTAAACCTACCCCTGCCACAGCAGTGACTAATAAATTGTTCACCTCTTGTATTCAATGTGAACAAGTTTACCAATCATTTAAATAGTGAGAGGAAGTAATATAAAGATGTGTAATAGTAAAGTGAATCGTTTGTCAATAGCTTATTCAGTAGTATTAATAAAAATATAGGAGTAAAGTCAAAAGAAACATTGTCCTCTTTAAATAAGTACCTTGACCATGCTTATAATAAAAAGTAATTCATAGTAAGCAGGTAATACAGGAGTAAAACATATACAATATTTAATAATAGATGAATGCAAAGTACTGAGTTTTTTTTAGATGAAACTGGCATATACATACACATTGGATAATTAACAAATGTAATAGGTGATATACAGTAATGCCTTATTAAGTAACAAGGTTAATATAACGTTTTAGGGTGAAAGCAGACACTGTGGTTCAGCATTCTTCTTCCTTGTACCTTGTAAACACAAGATGCTTATACTCTTGAAGTAGCTCATATTATCAAACTCCTATTATTACATTCTTTAAATTCCTTACTCCGTCCGTTCCATGTTTTAAGTCCACAAAAATGTTTTAGTGTTGTGCATGCGTTTAAATATTTCATATTTAATTTATTTCGCCTCTCTTGCTAAAAAAAACATGTATTCTTTAAACAGGATCACCTCTTTGGACATGGCCACAGCTGTACAGTACCTGGGAGAACCAGACCCCGATTTGCAAGTTCTGGGTGCAGCTTACATTCAGCATGAATGTTACAATGACAGCGATGCCAAAAATGAGGTACGGCACAAACTTGTGGGTGGAATGCTTCAAGCTGCTTTCTCAGCACCTTGTTATTGAAGAACCCTGAAAACTCATGCATAGGGGAAGCGCTGATTTGTTCAATTACAACTCAGTAGTTGTAATTTTGGTCAGGATATACCTGACAAAGCTTAACCAGCTGAGTCTTTTAGCTTTTTCCAGCTTCTTGTATAGTGCTACAAACTGTTTGCTGAGGTCCATAGCCAATTACATTTAAAATAAATGTTGACATTAGAGGTCAAAACGGAGGGTTTTTAAATCCCTACAAAAAAAGTTTAGGAAAGAAACCTGCAGAGTTTGAGCGTTTCAGGAAGTGGATGCTGAAAATAGCTTTTGAGTGTAAAATGTGCTTCCAGGCAGGCCAATGATTAACTTTTTTCTGGTGCTTTGCTACCACAGCCCGTTTATTGAAGCAAAACTGTCACATATCTTAAATTGTTATTTGCAAGGTCCTCTGTCCTGATATGAACTTTATGCAATCAGTGTGTGGTTAATTTATTTTTATACTTTAAAGTGATATAACGTTAAATCAAACATTTTAATTTCTATAAAGTAAATGCCTAATCTAAACTTACTTACAGTAAATGATGTCAAATCCATAAGCCACATTGTATCTATCCCTGTCTGGTCTGAAGGTGCGTCAGTGCAAAGGAATCAGTGAACTAGTGAAGCTGTTCAACGCCGACAACCAGGAAGTGCAGCGCTATGCCACTGGTGCCATGCGCAACCTCATCTATGAGAACATGGACAACAAGGTGGCCCTGATCGAGGAGGGCGGCATCCCCCAGCTTGTGGAGGCGCTCAAGGAGCCAGATGACGAGCTCCGGAAAAACATCACTGGTAGGAATTTGCAGGCTTTCAAATGAGAACGTGACAGGGCATGCATAGATCCACTCGCTTTTGCTTTTTCTCTACCCAAGTACAAACTAAAGACATTCACATGCAAAATGGTCTCTAGTTTTTATGTAGGACCAATAACAAAAAACACCTGAGTAACAACAAAATTACACCAAACATTGTGTATTTTTGTAGTTCCAAACATCAGCTCAGCTCAGCTCATTGAGACTCTTATCCTTTGCATATTTGTGTTGCTGTAGGTATCTTGTGGAACCTTTCATCCAAAGACACCCTGAAGGAGAAGCTGGCCCGAGAGATTCTTCCGGAACTGACCGATAAGATCCTCATCCCTCTGTCGGCCTCAGATGAATCGGAGGGCAACAGACAGTCCGCCTCTGAGGCGGAAATCTTCTATAACACCACCGGCTGCCTCAGGTGCGCCTCACTTGTCTGATCTCTTTTGTTTGTTTTCATCACACTTCTTTCTCTCTCTCTCTCTCTCTCTCTCTCTCTCTCTCTCTCTCTCTCTCTCTCTCTCTCTCTCTCTCTCTCTCTCTCTCTCTCTCTCTCTCTCTCTCTCTCTCTCTCTCTCTCTCTCTCTCTCTCTCTCTCTCTCTCTCTCTCTCTCTCTCTCTCTCTCTCTCTTTTCTTTTTTTTTTTCTTCTCTGCTGTCTATGTCTCTCTCTCTTTCTCTCTATGTCTCCATCTCTCAATACATTTCAAAAAACATAACCAGCATGATGCATTTCCATTAACAACTCCAGGCAACTGACCTTTGTCTTGTGTTTGAATACGCTTCTTTATTTCTGCTATGCTAACTGGATGTTAAAAAAGATTGATATTTCTTTATTACCATTAAGAAACCACACTTTATGTGTAGGAGGAGATATTAAGCTCTCAATATTTACAAATACCGGTACAAGAACAAAGCCGTAGAATTACAAAAATAAGTAATTTTACAGAAGTGATTTCAGTCCAAATTTCAGCTGCTCCCAGATACCTTTTTTTTTTGCAAATGTACTGATTAATGACCCTCAACAAAAAAAATGTGATGTTCCACAAATGTCTTCATAAAAAGGCACTAATGTTTGCACATTCACTATAAATATGCAGATTCCAAATTTTGGCATTGATGTGTCAAAATATTTATTTGTAAGTCGGGTTGTGAAATTTATACGATTTCTACCGCCTATCTCAGCTGCATTCGGGCGGAAGGCGGGGTACACCCTGGACAAGTCGCCACCTCATCGCATATAGCTATATAATGGCGGTGGAGGCATGGCTGGGGGCGTGGTCAATATGACATCATCATCTATATGACGTCATGATAATTTTGAATTTCAATGATGCAAATATTTTCTTTAAAAAGGCTAAACAAATGTTTTATGTATATTTAAAAACAAATGTTTGTGTTATTGGTTATTATGAATAATATTAATAACAACATTTTTTTCTTATTATCAGAATCACAATCAGCTTTATTGGCTAAGTAAGTTTGACACACAAGGAATTTGACTTGGTAGACTGTGCTCTCTTTGTTCAATGCAATTTCAATTATTGCTGCTTTATAATAAAAGGTAACACAGGCTACACTATATTCTGAATGTTGGAATTTAGTTTGCCAAATATGTAAACAGTCCTTTTAAATTAGATAAGAAAACAATAACTTCAGGGGTATTGTTGTTGTTCTTCACAATAAAGTCATTGTAAAACTAAGCACACTAAAGAAAGTACATTAAATATACAGATGAAGTGCACATACATGTAGGAATCACGTTAAATTAATAATATAGCTTGGGATAAACTGAAAAATAGCAATACAGTTACGCTGGATGAAGGTTAAGCTCTAATGCTGTTAGCTTAATGCTAACGTACTATGGACTAGCTAATTGACAAGCTAACCCAAAATAGCATGTCCAATCGTGGGGCACATACACACGTTTACACTAACATTAATCTCTATGAACAATTTACTGTCTCCATTGAACTTAACATGCATATTTTTGGAATGTGGGAGGAAACTGGAGTGCCTGGAGAAAACCCACGCACGCGCGGGGAAAAATGCACACTCCACACAGAGAGTCCAAAAGGAGGTCCGAAGATGCACACAGATTAAAATTAGACGTTATTGTTGGTAGTAATGTCAAAAGATTTAGGGTAGTTTATACAGGCTTGAACAAGAAATAGAATAATTAACTGGAAATACCTTTCTCTTCAACTTTCTCTACTTACCTTTGCCCGGTGTTAATTCTGTTTAGGTGCGCGACCAGCAGCTGAAGAGTTAGACTATTTTAATTTAATTTTTTTTTAAACAAGGCAATGAGGAACGTTTTTAATGACATTTGAGATGTTTATCAAACCTATTATGGCCAATAGTGCCTAAATAATATGTACTATGTACAGTATATAAATTCATGTAATATATCCCAAAATTAGTTTTCATGTTAAAAAAAAACTAAAAACTTATATTAAAGGTGTGGCGGCATTTATCTTGCCGTGGCACGTACATGTAGGGGAAACCCTGCAATCCATGGAGGAAGTAGGACATATAAAGTGATGATGCAGACTTCATAACATAATTGTTCTTCTCCTCTCACACATTTTGCAGGAATCTGAGCTCTGTGAATGAGAAGACCCGTCAGCAGATGAGACAAACCCCTGGCCTGGTGGACTCCTTGGTGAGCTACATCAGGTCCTCACTGGAAGACAACAAGGCGGAGGACAAGGTGAGACCAGATGAGCTTAGATGTTGTCTCCTTAACATTGAGTGCATTGTTTTACATGTGTCTATGTTTGTGCTTTAGGGGGTGGAAAATGCCGTGTGTGTCATGAGGAACCTCTCCTACCAGCTCTACAGCGAGATGCCGCCGTCGGCTCTGCTTCGCCTGGAGGGCCCGAGCCGAGGCGAGGACTCTGGGAAGGGAGAAGCCATTGGCTGCTTCACGCCTCAAAGCAGGAAGGCCAAAAATGTACGCACACACAAACATTCCCCCTTTAGCCTTTTTCATGCAAGAATCCATTGTAACTAGTTTCGTGCCCCACAGGCTAATGAAAAAATTAGCATGTGCCAGCCTACGCCCACTAAGCTCTTGGACTGACAAACTAGGACCAGGAGACGCACTATCAAAAAACAACTTTATTCTGTATTAAGACAAGTCAAAATGATACAAGAACAAAGTCATTAAAAGTAATATTTATTTATTTAATAATATTGCTACAATTATAAAACACATTTTACAGGAATAGTATAAAAATGTTGGATTTAATTATTAATTTCTTGCTGAAAATCATAATTTTTAAGCATTAGTATAAACCTGCATTTATGTGAGAAATGTTGAGGAACTTCAAAGAAAAAAAATATATAATAAAGCCCTGATACCATAATTGCCGTCCCACCAAAAATAAACTAAATAATAATCTTGTCATTTTACTTTATTTTATCCAGTCCTCGTGGATCAATAACACAGTTTGTGTCCTTCATAGAGGATGAACCAGGACCTCTCCACGTTCACTGAGGTGGCTCGGGTGCCAAAAGGGATGGAGTGGCTGTGGCACCCGCAGATCGTGGGTTTGTACAACCGCGTGCTGCAGATGTGTGAGATCAACTCCACCACCCGGGAGGCAGCGGCGGGAGCGCTGCAGAACATCACGGCAGGAGACAAGCGGGTCAGCGCGCTACTTTCTGCATCGACTTTCCTCCTCCTCCAAACAACCGAGCTTTGACTAAATCATTCAATTGTCTCCTCCGTTGCAGTGGGCGGCTGTGCTGAGTCGTGTGGCCATGGACCAGGAGCGAATGTTGCCTGTTCTGCTAAACCTGATGGGCACCAACAAAGACGCTGAACTGCGCTCCATCACGGGCTTCCTCCGAAATCTGTCCCGCCATGCTAAGGATAAGAATCACATGGGTATGTATTTTTTAAACTTATATTTCTCTAATCTAATCTAACGACAAGACACACCACTTTTATGATGAATTTTAGATTGAAACAATATTTTAATACATGCTTAAGTGGAAAAAAGGTGCATGGATTCTGGCTGCGCAGTATTCTCCCCCTCAACTTAAGTCTGTCAGTGCACACCTTCATCCAAAATGTGCACTTTGTGCGGAGCAAGCCTTAAATGTGGGCCTTCCTTGTTAAATATGGCTCTCCCATCAACTAAAGTACTTAGCACTTCTGAGGCTGGAATAAGTCCAGCTCCCCTGAAAGATGAAACATTGTATTACACTTGAAGTTTGGATGCAGTGTACACCACACTCAATAAAATGATCAAATAGACACAAAACTATCAAATCTATTCTGATCGCTTCAATTGGGACAGACTCCACTGTAAACGTGTGCAGGCCCCGATGGTGGCCTCGACGTCACTTGCATGCGCAGTTTTATAAAGTAAAAACAAAATAAGTTGACCGGATTCCGTAAATAAACAAGGACGTCGCTACTACTACTACAATATAAAATAAAAGTTGCTGTCGTAAATATAGTCGCCACACCTTAAAAGTGAGTGTTTTTTCACGTAAAAATAAATTTAAAGATGTATGAATGGGTTCATATAGTGTAGTATATATGGGAGGCTTCTTATCTTTTTAGGGCTGTTAAGTAGAGGAGGCATGAACATCAGCGTAGATCAACGTTAGCTTTGTTTTTCAACTCACAGTTAAGCAAATCAACTACAGCAGGGACCCCAAACTTTTTTACTTAGGGGGCCGCATTGGGTCCAAAAAATTTGGCCCCTGTGTGTGTGTGTGTGTGTGTGTGTGTGTGTGTGTGTGTGTGTGTGTGTGTGTGTGTGTGTGTGTGTGTGTGTGTGTGTGTGTGTGTGTGTGTGTATATAGATATATTTATATATATATATATATATATATATATATATATAGTATATATATATATATATATTGACTAAAAGAGAGCACACTCGCCGCACGGTCACCCGACACTGCGATGGGAAAATGCATTTTTAGACAATATGGTTTGCCTGAGCAGCTAGGAGACCCCGACAGTAACAAGCGGCAGAAAATAGATTAGAAAGGACAAGTTGGCTGCGATGGTGGGGGAGGATGCCGGACAGACCTGGCAGGCCCAAACGCATTGTGAGGGTTTGCTGGGAACGCCTGGCAGAGTCTCCTGTCAGAGAGAGTTTCAATTCCCACCTCCGGAAGAACTTTGAACATGTCCCGAGGGAGGCGCTGGACATTGAGTCCGAGTGGACGATGTTCCGTACCTCTGTTGTCGAGGCGGCCGATTGGAGCTGTGGCCGCAAGGTAGTTGGTGCCTGTCGTGGCGGTAATCCTAGAACCCGTTGGTGGACACCGGCGGTGAGGGATACCGTCAAGCTGAAGAAGGAGTCCTATCGGGTTCTTTTGGCTCATGGGACTCCTGACGCAGCAGACAGGTACCGACAGGCCAAGCGGTGTGCGGCTTCAGCGGTCGCGGAGGCAAAAACTCGGACTTGGGAGGAGTTCGGTGAGGCCATGGAAAAAGACTTCCGGACGGCTTCGAAGCAATTCTGGACCACCATCCGCCGCCTCAGGAAGGGGAAGCAGTGCAGTGTCAACACCGTGTATGGTGGGGATGGTGCTCTGTTGACCTCGACTGCGGATGTTGTGGATCGGTGGAGAGAATACTTCGAAGACCTCCTCAATCCTACCAGCACGTCTTCCTATGAGGAAGCAGGGCCTGGGGAATCTGTGGTGGGCTCCCCTATTTCTGGGGCTGAGGTTGCCGAGGTAGTTAAAAAGCTCCTCGGTGGCAAGGCCCCGGGGGTGGATGAGATCCGCCCGGAGTTCCTTAAGGCTCTGGATGTTGTGGGGCTGTCTTGGTTGACAAGACTCTGCAACATCGCGTGGACATCGGGGGCGGTACCTCTGGATTGTCAGACCGGGGTGGTGGTTCCTCTCTTTAAGAAGGGGAACCGGAGGGTGTGTTCCAACTATCGTGGGATCACACTCCTCAGCCTTCCCGGTAAGGTCTATTCAGGTGTACTGGAGAGGAGGCTACGCCGGATAGTCGAACCTCGGATTCAGGAGGAACAGTGTGGTTTTCGTCCTGGTCGTGGAACTGTGGACCAGCTCTATACTCTCGGCAGGGTCCTTGAGGGTGCATGGGAGTTTGCCCAACCAGTCTACATGTGCTTTGTGGACTTGGAGAAGGCATTCGACCGTGTACCCCGGGAAGTCCTGTGGGGAGTGCTCAGAGAGTATGGGGTAACGGACTGTCTTATTGTGGCGGTTCGCTCCCTGTATAATCGGTGTCAGAGCTTGGTCCGCATTGCCGGCAGTAAGTCGGACACGTTTCCAGTGAGGGTTGGACTCCGCCAGGGCTGCCCTTTGTCACCGATTCTGTTCATAACCTTTATGGACAGAATTTCTAGGCGCAGTCAGGGCGTTGAGGGTATCTGGTTTGGTGGCTGCAGGATTAGGTCTCTGCTTTTTGCAGATGATGTGGTCCTGATGGCTTCATCTGGCCAAGATCTTCAGCTCTCACTGGATCGGTTCGCAGCCGAGTGTGAAGCGACTGGGATGAGAATCAGCACCTCCAAATCCGAGTCCGTGGTTCTCGCCCGGAAAAGGGTGGAGTGCCATCTCCGGGTTGGGGAGGAGATCTTGCCCCAAGTGGAGGAGTTCAAGTACCTCGGAGTCTTGTTCACGAGTGAGGGAAGAGTGGATCGTGAGATCGACAGGCGGATCGGTGCGGCATCTTCAGTAATGCGGACGCTGTATCGATCCGTTGTGGTGAAGAAGGAGCTGAGCCGGAAGGCAAAGCTCTCGATTTACCGGTCGATCTACGTTCGCATCCTCACCTATGGTCATGAGCTTTGGGTCATGACCGAAAGGACAAGATCACGGGTACAAGCGGCCGAAATGAGTTTCTTCCGCCGGGTGGCGGGGCTCTCCCTTAGAGATAGGGTGAGAAGCTCTGTCATCCGGGGGGAGCTCAAAGTAAAGCCGCTGCTCCTCCATATCGAGAGGAGCCAGATGAGGTGGTTCGGGCATCTGGTCAGGATGCCACCCGTACACCTCCCTCGGGAGGTGTTTCGGGCACGTCCGACCGGTAGGAGGCCACGGGGAAGACCCAGGACACGTTGGGAAGACTATGTCTCCCGGCTGGCCTGGGAACGCCTCGGGATCCCCCGGGAGGAGCTGGATGAAGTGGCTGGGGAGAGGAAAGTCTGGGCTTCCCTGCTTAGGCTGCTGCCCCCGCGACCCGACCTCGGATAAGCGGAAGAAGATGGATGGATGGATGGATGGATGGAAGTTTAAAAAAAAAAAACTTGAGACAACCCGTGGGCCAGATTTTGGACACTAGCGGGCCGCATTTGGCCCACAGGCCGTAGTTTGGGGACCACTGCACTACAGCAACAATCAAAATATATGTTCATATATTACATATAGCCTATTATTCAGGCACTACAAAAGGGACAAGCGGCAGAAAATTGATGGATGGATGGATGACTAGTGGTGTAGCGAGATTTCGGCCATCGAAAATAAACTTTGCTGTGATGAAGTATCCACTTCGCTGGCGGGCTGCGTCATTCCCCACGCACATGAATTACGCCAAAAAAAGTCACATAAGTGTCGCATTCAGGTCACCTGTGTGAAGTTGGCCCCTCCACCTTGTCCAAATCTCCCCAAACTTGTCTAAAACGTTTGTGCTTCAGTTGTGCTGCAAAATTTTTTGTTTGTGCCGTTACATTGCGTTACCAAACCTCCAACCATGTCAAAATCTCCCAAAGATTAACCCATTCATTTGTGATTTGTTTGTGCTTGTTTGTACTGAAAAACATTTTGGTTAATATAATTATACATTTTAAGTTAACAAATTATGATTCATAACCAGACCCCCACCTTCTCAAAATTTCCCCCAACCAGTCCTAATCGTTTGTGCTTAATTGTGCAGAATTTTCTTTTGGTCTAAGTCTTATAGTTTTGAAGGTATTAACAAATTATGATTCATCACCAGCTCATTTAAAGGAGAACTGCACTTTTTTGGACTGTTGCCTATCGTTCACAGACACCAAGAACAGGTTTTTTTGGGTTTTTTTTTTTGCATGCTAATTTGTAAAAATCGTCTCATTCTTGAAAAACTGCCAACAATTCTTCATTTACATTCCGTAACCTGTATAATAACCAAGTTCTAGCAACATTGTTATTGTGACACGGAGGAACTCTTATTCTAGCCTAGCCTAGCTGTAAGCTAGCTATGGCAAAAGGTAAGCTAGCTACAACAAGAGATAAAAGAGCTTTTGCGTCAAAAGCTGAATGACTTTTTAAGTGTGTAATGCACAAAACAATGTGATAGGACACCAAATCTGTACTGACTGAAAAACATGAACAATCATATTACAGTATCTGTGAAGCATTAGCCCACTTTTCATGTTTTGTTTGCAAACAGCTAGCAAGACCGCATACATACTGTAGTTGTACTAACAAGCATGGTGTACTGCGTGTATTAGGGCTGGGCGATATGGCCTTTTTTTAATATCCCGATATTTTTAGGCCATATCGCGATACACAATATATATCTCGATATTTTGCCTTAGTCTTGAATGAACACTTGATACATATAATCACAGCAGTGTGATGATTCTATGTGTCTACATTAAAACATTCTTGTTCATACTGCATTAATATATACTCTTTTTAAACTTTCATGCAGAGAGGGA